>NC_142383.1:13357500-13420000 GCF_059441005.1 Hippichthys cyanospilos | reverse complement strand
TCCTCTCTTTCCCACTTCCAGTGAATCACGCGTTCACAGCTCGGCTTAACACCCCGCAACATCTTGTAAACACATCACACGCTGCAAAACTGAAGGACACACACAAGCCCCGGTGCCAATTTAAGCTATAATTAATACAGACGCACAAATAAACAGAATGAGCTGGTTTGAGTGCAAAGAGCTGAAAATGGCATCGAGCTATTTTTTTTTTTTTGCTTACGCTAAGGCCCCGTAACCTCTAAAACACACATTTTCTCAACGCGAGCTGAGTATTCATTTTCTCGATAAACAAATTCATTTAGCCTCTGGCCCTAAATCTGTTCATAGTAGCCAACATCTCAGCAGGTGTGCGAAGTTCAGGATCCATTTGGCTCCATTTGGGGTTATGTAATCCAAGACATGGGCCCCCAAGCATCGGTGGCTCACTTAAAAAATGGAAAACTGCAATTTGAAACGTTTTACACACACAAACTTCCCCCCCTTCGCACACACCCCCACGTACACAGGATTTTCTATTATAGTGGGGACATACCATTAGCATAAACAAATAATCATAAAAAATATATATATAAATATATAAAAAATATATAAAATATATATATAAAAAAAAAATATATATATATATATATATATTAGGGCTGCACAATTAATCAGATTTTAATCAGATTTTAATCATGATCACAATATTATTTTAGCTGATCCTTGGCAATATTAACATTTAGAAAGCCAAAGCCGCATGTCAAATCAAGCACTTTGTCATACTACCACCAGGGGGCAACGTTTCCCACATGTTTACCCAACAAAAGCTTCTGTTTTTCTCACCCTAATATATTATTTAGCAGTGTGAAATGGCAACCTGATCCCTAATACGATTTTTAATGTGCTAGCCGTTAATTGAGACCCATTTTGAAAAATCCGAATGGCGGAAAATTGAAAGAAAATATGAAAAAAAATGGTCACAGTCATTATTGTGTTGAATCAAAGTAAAAAATTAAAAATATCTACTTTACCCTTGGAAAACAATATTCAATTTTATTGCATTTTTTAAAAGTTTTTTTTGTATTGTCAATTAAAAAAAAACATCTAATTTTTAACCCTTTACTGTGCACAGCAGCCGCTTTCAGCCCATAGTCTAACATGCTAAAACGGCTTTTATTAGGAACATGTTATTCTATTTTTAAGTACTAAAAAGGCAAGAATTTTCAGGATTTTAGAGAAATTTAGGGCGACTTTAAGCAATTGCCTCTTTGGCCTAAAGCGGCCACTGTGCCCAAGAAAGACTTAATAAAAAAGATGGAATTCAAATGTTCTTTTTAAAATGGAATTAATCAATTAATAGCATTTTTTAATCAATAATTAAAATATTTTTTTGTTGCAGCCCTAATACATGAGTGAAAGAACCTGAAGCTAGAACATTAATAACCAAAGTAAACAATGCTGTGCATATTATTTCATGGTTCCTTTGCCATTTTTTTAGCATAAGCCATGAAAATGATCTATGATTGTTTCTTTTTTCCACCCTGGAAGTTGTCTGTATTAGAAGTACTCGAGGTATGAATAACTTGTATCGGAATCAGAGGTTACTCAAGAATTGAGTACTTGTACTCACACGGGTGTGTGAAAAAGTGTTAGACCTCATTTTCTTTCTTTTATTTATTTTTTTTTAAATTCCTCACACACTTTCTCTTTTGAAAGCTAATTCTGGACGCTAATGCATTATTCTACACTTTAAGTATTGCCAGAATATATCATGTTAGCCAAGGACTACGTTTTTGATGGCGTGGTGATTCTTTGTTTTTCGAGCCCCTTTTACCTGCACAAAGTTGTATCACCGAGCCGGGATATGACCGGACGGTCACATTGAAATCACTCTGCGGTGCTCCGAGCTGTGACAGGAGGAGAGCATTGCCCTACTTTGAGTCTGCCGTAATTATGTAATGCTTGAGTACCTGCAGCACCAGCGGCATGACAACTTGTGGCTATGAATGTTAGCAGTGCAGACAGAAAGTGGCTCATCTCTTTCCTGTGATACAATAGTTTATTACTCCTCGCCCTCAATTCACATCCGTACAAAAGAGAGGCACATTAAAAATACAAAAATATATACAATGTCCCAAAAATACCCGCAGTTATCAAAATTTGTGAAGCATAGGTTAAACTTTTGTGGTTTTCTTCCTTTATTTTAGTTTGTTTCGTTTGTTAAAAACAAAAAGTCAATATTTTTTTGTTGTGGTCTAACTTAAAAGAAGGAAAAATATCAAAAAGAAATCAAATGCATGCTATACACAATCTTGCTCAGTATTGCTCATAATTGTACAGACCTAAAGTAAAAAGCAATGTTTACAATTAAGCGTTACGCGATTCTTTTGTTGTTTTGCTTTTTGAATATGAGTTACATAAACAAATAGCATGCTGATAGTTGAGCGATGCATTCTGGGATGCCTTTCTCCACACAAAATTCTGATGTCATTCAAATGTCCAATGGGCACATCCCAAAGTGACGTTCTCACTCCGATTGGCTCTTAGGTAGGAAATGCAAGATAGAAGTTTTAAAATTCCCTAATGCAAGGCATTATTTAATTATTATTTATTAATTATTATTTAGTTACTTAATTATTAAGCTCAGCAACACTTTGATTTTACTTTGAGTGGATGTCACATTAATTTTCGATAAATTTTAATGGAATCATCACCTATAATGAGTCGTCAGGAGGTTATAATTGATGAACGGACACATCGGAACAGAAGTGAGCGACACAGGGGATTTATGACGAACCGATGATTATAAAGTTTGACGTGGAAAAATTGGTGTACTGCCGACTACGATTTTCAGCTTGAAAAAGTGGCGGAAGCAAAAAAATAAAATATAAGATGCTCACCTCTGAGAAAAAAATGTGATTTTCTCATTTTCATATTACTAGCAAAGTGGTGCTAATTCACTTCTGAAATAGTTGTTCTTTTAAAATGTATTTTTCTGATGTGACTTATTTCTCAGATTATAACAATTTATAATTTAACATTTCGCCATGTCACTTTCTTCCTGACTTTATGTTTTTTTTTTCCCCTAATACTCCTTCCCTACTATGTCATTTATCTCCTGAGCTGCACTTGTTTTATAATCCCTTCAAAGTTTTCCAATTTCTCTTAAAAACATCCGAGCAACCAAATCTCTTCAGCCGGCCTCCCTCACGCTCCTCAACACTTTCCACATCGTTTCCCCGTCGCTCTCACTTCCTCTTTCCATTACTCTTACGGGTCTTGTCGCAAAGGCCTCATTTGAAAGAAAAAGCTTAGGCGCGCTACTCTGCCGAAGGAACCTGAGTCTCATCTGTCGCTTACATAACATATTTCAAGACCTACTGGAGTCGCGCAGCGTGCGTGATTTAGTCGACTCTTCATTATGATGAACATGCAGTATGTCATCAGATGTTAATGCTGACAGCAGACTTTTTTTTCCCCCCGTTCCTCCATAGAGAGCAAAGCTCCATGCTGCTTTACAGGAGAAAAATCGTCTCAACCTCGAGCTGATTGGCCGTCACCTGAAGGCATCCAAATATGACCAGGTGATGTTTCCACTCATGCATAACAAAAGAAAACCACGTTTTTTGTTATTTTATTCTATTTTTTTACTGATATTTATTCTTGCCTGCGAAGAAAAGACAGAGACAACTTGTGATGGCGTGTGATGAGCTACCCCGGTGTGTTTCACAAAAGGGGTTGCGCTTGACATCCATCCAAGGGCTTGTGTTTGCATGGTTGATCCACAAAAAGGTTCCATCTGTGAACCTGCAAGGTGGACACATACACATGAAAAGAATGCAGGACCAACTTCCTGCCAAACTCACAGATTGCATGAAACACTCTGACCCTTGGCAGAAAGTGTATTTATCATATTAAGCAGGGCAATTAGATAAAACTGTATATATATATATATATATATATATATATATATATATATATATATATATATATATATATATATATATATATATATATATATATATATATATATATATATATATATATATATATATAGTAGTTTGTATATGATTTGAATGAATAAATCGCTTGCACATAAACACAAAATTACCAAGGATTGATAATGAAGCTGGTTCTCATGGCAGTGAGATCTTTCTATCTTTTTTTTAGGTGTGCTCAAGCTTTAGCTCCTGTAAATGTTCAACAACGATCAAACAATCGTTAGCAACTGACCCACAAATGGACATTGGGCGATCCATCGTTCGGAAATGATTGGAATACCGTAAAGAAACATTATCTGATTTTCAGAGAAAATCCTTCATTGTATTTTTAAGTTATTCCTTAATAGATAACTCATTTAAATACTTTCAAAATTCCAAATTCAACATCCTGAGTTGTTCATGGACATGAGTGCGTAACCACTTAGAGTTGCGTCTGTGTCGGCAGCATATGCCCGAGACTGTGGAGGTGAAGCAGCGGCCACAGACAGAGCATGAGCAGGTCTTTGCACCCCTTCACAGCAAGCAGAAGGAGAGCCATCCATTGCAAAAGGTATGGAAAATATACAAATAACATTATAGGGCGATCGCCTTTGTGCGAGATTTGGTGCTGTTTATAAAATTATTTAAGCTATTAAATTGCACCAAAAATTGTATTTATTCCTTAGATCACTTTTTTTTTCAAACATAGGGTCACTCTCATTTGAAAGAGAGTAAATCAAACAAAAAAATCAATAATGCTATATTACCTCCACCAGAGCATTACGATTCATTACCATTTAATTGTTTTGTTTTATTAAACAAACAAACAAAAAAAATATAGAAGCCCCTGGGTGGTCGTAAGCGTTCCTAATGTCAAAAAAAACAAACATATAAGCACTAATATCTATGTATACAATCTGATTAATCAATGACTAGATCGACTGATTAATTGAATATTAATCTCATCAATCACACAAAATGTTATCACAGAATTCTGCATGCCCGTTCTATAAACCGATAAGCGTATCCACCTACACCTTAAGGTACATTAACTTAATGTAATTATGTACTGTTTATATACTGTGATTCACTATTGCAAATGAGGGACCAAAGTGAGAAATAATGCACTCTGCCAGACCAAAACATTGTTCTACGCTAATAACAAGTGACGATAACCGATGAGGGTGAATATTAAGGGTGTTGTTATGTTTCCTGTATTTTGTTCTCTTCAACTAACTGGATGGTCTAAGCACAGAAAGCGAACTGCAATTCGGGGTTCACTCAACAAGGGTGACCATTCAAAAGCATTATCCGTTTGTAAAACGGCTAACTCGTCCCCCAAAGCCGCAACTCATTAAAAGTTTAGCGCTTTCATATGATCCCGAGTCAAGTGAGCAAAATGCACGTCCGAGCAGTTTGTTCTAGTCGAAAGCCCGCTCGGACTTCAGCGGCTGGAAACAAATGTGTGACGCTTGATTAGAAAGCTTGTCTCTGTGGCGAGGCCTGTTGGGTGTCCGCTTTTGACAACGTGTCCGATGTGCGCGGCCATCTTTGATTATCGTGTCACGTGTCAGTGCGTGTTTTCTTCTGCCAGGCCCGGCCTCGAGCTGACCGTGACCATGAGCAAGCCATACAACTTTTAGAGGTACAGTAAACAGTCGCAAAAACAAACCAGCATGCTTAGCTAAGCTTGCTAGTTTAATGCTAACACACAATGCTACATTTCATAGACGGGCTAACGAATAGCGTTAGCGTGTTGGCAGAATACACATGACAGTTGACTCTTGGGCATGTATTCTTTATCTTCTGTGAAGAATGACAAATGCTGCAGGTTTTTCTTTGTTTATTAATTTGATGAATGTCGTAAACATTTACGTTTGCGGACCCCACAGTGCAATCAATGTTTTTTGTTACGCTTTCATTTCATCCTATTCTTATTTAACTGCATTCATTTTTGTTCATGTTCTGCATGATCTTTTTGCTTATTATTTATTTTCATGTGTTTCTTTGTTTCTGCCCTCCCCCCTTTTTTTCTGAACAGAACAATCAGGGCAGAATGTTTCAGGTATTTTTTTTTTTTTAATGTAGTTTTACCACCTCCTCCAAGCTGGGTGTTCCTATAATATGGTTGACCCTTCGTGGCCTCGCTGTTTTGCACTTTTTTTTTTTTTTAACGCCATGAATGCCTGTTATGGTTTGCATTATGATCGCTAAAGAATATATATATATATATATATATATATATATATATATATATAAATAAGCTATGTGGGGAGTTGTACTAAATTAAATATTATTTAAATATCATTCATAATAAACAAAAAAACGTACTGGTAATGAAGCAAGACGAATGAAGAAAAAAGATGAATGGCTGTTTGTTTTTCTTTCTTAAATATATCATAGCATAAAAAAACAAAAACATACTGGTAATAAATATATATGACAAACAAAAAAGTTTATAATAAACAAATGAAATTGTGAATAAAAACAACAAACAACATCGAAACAAAAAAGGAAAAAATGGAATGTATCGACCGCGATAAATGAGGGAACACTGTACATCAAAAATGATGGACTAGTAAAAATTATACCATAAAATAGAACTGTACCTTCCAGACAGTACTTTATCATACTTTATGGATTATTTAAATCTATGTATTGTATAATCCAGTTACCTCCTAGCAGTGCCCGATGTTACGCAAGTTATCCGTCATATGAGCAGCGGTGCAGATGACTTCACACGTTCACATATGTTGATTTGACTGCGGTGGGATTGAGCACAAAATGCTCTTCGGGGACATTTTCGCTAATTGCGCCTTTGCTCGATGAGCTTCGATTTGGAAGAGTCAAATGTACGCTTCCCTTTGACATCTAACTCCCTCTTCCCATCTTTTGTCTGTCAAAGGTCCGGATTCGTGACCTGGTGCAGACATGCAGGTCACAGAGTGAGCATTTCCATCAGCTGTCTAAAGAGCTGCTGAATTTCCATTTACAATCTCATCCTGCGGAGATCCTCCCGAGTAAAGCCCCTTCCAAATCTTCCAATCTCCTCTCGGAGGAGGAGCGGCTCCCAAAAGTCATTGTCGGATTTGAAACCCATCCTGAAGAAGGTAGGTAGGCCCAATCTCCCAGATCGCTCCCTATAGTGAAATGAAATCCAATTTTAGGGGGCTTAAAATGACCAAAACACCATCACAATCTTTTGCGATAATCTTCATACATAAAAACCTAAAAAAAAAACAAAATACATACTCTGTTTGAAAAGGAGTAGCAACAATTTAAAATACTTTTATTTCCACCCCTTTTAAATATTCTCGTATTATATTATGAACTAATATTGCTACACAGACATATGCATATATAAATAATATAAAAGATATATATTTATGTGTAACTACTCCATAAATATACGTATAGAGAATATATGCACTTCATAAAGATCCATATAAACATGTACTTACAATAATAACAAATATAATAGTTACATACATATCTCTATAAAAATAACTGACACAATGCTACTTTACATAATATAATATAATATAATATAATATAATATAATATAATATAATATAATATAATATAATATAATATAATATCTAAACACAAAATATATACACCAACCTACTATATAACCAACTAACTATACCAATAAATATTTACTTTAACAAGTATAATGCAGATGCCCGCACGAAAACGGCTTTGTTTTTGTCATGTGAAGTGTAATTGCAATAAAATAAGGATTGGAATTTTTTTTGTATTTATTTTAGGCCCTTTGATGTTTTTTTTTTTTTCGGTTTTAGACTTATCTGTAACCTGCATAAACGCTGCAAAATAGTAATGGATTTATATAGCTTTTTTGTGTTAATTTAAAAAACAATACCGTTTTATGTATATTTATAAAATTTTTGAAGATTATCCTAATATTTATAGTCATTGCGGCTAGTGGGTGTGTGTTAAAGGTCTAGGGTTAGGGTTAGGGGTAACCCTAACACTTTGCAAAATATAATTGAGAAGCACAGGTATAATACAAGAGTTCTCAAATATTTGTCAGTTGAATCTTTCAAAATCACCATTTGAGATATTTTTAGTTTATTACATGAAGGCAATATTTTATACACAGGTGATCAGTGTTTTAAATTGGATGGGGTCAGAGGGTTTATGAACAAAATAAATGAGTGATTTAATGCCCACTTGACTTGATCATCATGCGCCTCTACAGATACACGCTATCAAAACAAATATGCTTGATGCGCTGGATCAATATCTACCCTGCCTGATCGCAAGTCTGATGTATGACTTGAATGTGGTTGAACAAATTAGTATTCTAATAACACATAGCGGAACCTGCAATGCCAGCAGAGCAGCGATGGACATCTATGGCTTACTTTGAAGGGGAAATCATGTAGCAAAACTGTTTATAATGTTTCTTTTGCCACAAACAACATCTTTTCTAACACACACAAACACACACACACACACACACACACACACACAAATATACATGAAAGGTTTAATACGTTTAGACAGACAGACAGACGAGTAGGTTGGTAGATAGATAGATAGATAGATAGATAGATAGATAGATAGATAGAAATAGCTTGATTACTAACTATCAAGCTAGGTGATTAGCTAGCTAACAAGCTAGCTAGTGCAACAGATATACAGTTGTAGGATGGATGATAGATAGACAGTAGCTAGCTTGGTATTAACATAGTTAGCTAGTTAGCTATCATGCTAACTAGTGTGATAGATAGATAGATAGATAGATAGATAGATAGATAGATAGATAGATAGATAGATAGATAGATAGATAGATAGATGGATAGAGATGGAGCTAGCTTGATGACTAGCTATCAAGCGAGGTGGTAAGCTAGCTAACAAGTTAGCTAGTGCAACAGATATAAAGTTGTAGGATGGATGATGCTTGGGCTTAAGATAGTTATCGAGCTAGCAATCATGCTAACTAGTGCGACAGATAGGCTATAGATAGCTTGATAGCCAGCTAGATAGCTATGTAGCTAGCTAGTTTCCAAATTGCAAACTAACTGTAAAACAACAGTCTATATATAAATAATATGCATTTAAAACATAATTTCGTTTCATTGGAGAAAGACTGAAAGAAAGTCGGAGAAGAACTGAGTGCCTTGAAGTCATTCAATTTAGGATTTAATTATTTAGACATTTAAAACATTTCCACTGCACTAACATTTCTCTTAAAACCAAGAACACTATTAAGTGGAGTAATAATTAAAAACAAAAAGTCACAAGTGCTTCACGAAGCCTCATTTCCCCTTCACTTGTTGTTGAGCATCACACCCAATGTATTCCTTTACTTTTTATTTTAGAATATGTTGTGGGCCACCCAAATATGGATAGTTGGCTGCAAACAGCCAAGCAGCTGCGGTTCTAAACGTTTGCGTAGACGCACCGTATTAGTCCCACGCAAACCACAAGGGCCGAGCGATACCAGCTTTAATTTCCTCCAGCCGTTCATCCGTCTGAATTCTTCCAGCGCAATTTGTGTTCCCTGCATTTTTCATGTGTTCAACCCCGAGGACATTGATGGTATTTCAGGACAAATGCTCCGCACGAGCTTGTTGACGGGGCCAAAACGAGCCCGGGCCGCGCTCGCTCACGTTAACAGGAGATCAATAGGCCTGCAATGAGACGCAAATGGCTTGCAGGAGGAATGACAGTTGCTCTTTAATTGTGATGGAAATCAATTTCTCCCAGGCGATGAGAGCGTGCCAAACGCACCGCCACTGATCTCCCAGTTCTTGCAGTGCCCACAGCGGAGTCCAGATTGGCCGTCCGTCAAGTCTCGCACCGTGAAAACGGAAGCCGCCGGCTGCACTTCGCGGCCGACCCCATCAGCGGTGAGCCTTCAAACGGCAATCGAGATCTTTTTATGTTAAGAAAATAACTGTGACTTTCTTTTTGGGCTTTGTTGACGAGCTGCAGATGGAGGATGAAGCAAGCCCATCACCCAGGTCCAAGCCTCGCTACACAGGCCAGGTCCGCCTTTGCACTGCCCGATACAGGTGAGGAGCCTCAGCTGATCCATTTCTTTGTTCGGAATCCGTCAATGATGCTTCAATTTCTTCTGACATAGTTATAATCCCTACGATGGACCAAACGAACATCCTGAAGCAGAGCTCCCACTTGTGGCTGGGAAGTATTTGTATGTATATGGGAACATGGATGACGACGGATTCTATGAAGGTGAGATGTACATTATATATATATATATATATATATATATATATATATATATATATATATATATATATATATATATATATATATATATATATATATATATATATATATATATATATATATAAACGATTATTTTGGTCAATATTGAAATCATGATTATTAATCGCAAATATTCATCATGTTATTCGTCAACATGTCTATTATTGCCCTTTTTTTATATTGAAATCATGATTATTAATCGCAAATATTCATCATGTTATTCGTCCACATGTCTATTATTGCCCTTTTTTATATTGAAATCATGATTATTAATCGCAAATATTCATCATGTTATTCGTCTATGTCTATTATTGCCCTTTTTTGAAACAAGCAGCATGTAAACAAGGCTTCAAGGCTTACTTACAAAAACATAATAAACTAAAATAAATAAAGTAAATAATAACAAAAATAAAACAAATTCAGTCAAAGGCATGGCAAAAACTTGGCACACGGTTCAACACAGCAAACTTAATTGCTGAGTGCAAACTAATGATAAATATAAGCCTGCTTAGAACCAAGCACTTTATTTACTTTTAAGCAAATTTTAATCAATTAGCAGTCAAAACATCATTTCGATCATTTCTAACTGAATTTATTCCAATTTTTTGCCAATCGGACTCAATTGATTGGCTGGAAACCATGCCCCCTAGTGGTAAAATGGAAATGTGCTTGATTTGACATAATTTTTTTTTAAAACATGCTTGATTTTTTTTAAATGATAGTATCACCGAGGATCAGCTTAATTAATCGTGACCGCGATTAAAATTCGATTAATTGTGCAGCCCTAATATATATATATATATATATATATATATATATATATATATATATATATATATATATATATATATATATATCTTTACATATCTGTATATATGTACGTATTACGTCATCAGAAAATAAAAGCATGTAGATGTAAAAGTAGCAGGTGTATTAGTAATTTTTTTTTTAAATTTTGTTCTTCAACTTGTTGAAATATGCGTATATGTACTTGTGCCTGAGGAGAATATCTGCTTTACGGTCTTTACAACCAACCGCAGAGATTTGCCATCAAATCTCCCAAGCGTTATGACAGCTTTTTCAATCAGATTCAATACTAATCCTCAATAGTCAGCAAGCCTTCAGGGCCATCCCAGGAAGCCGCAGACGCCGTTGTGCTCAGCTGCACTGACTCATTAAAGCTGGGAAGGGGTGGGGGGGGGGGGGGGGGGTAGCATGGCGGCGTGGAGGAGGCGTTGTGTGTTTACCAGGAAGGAGAGAGACTCAGGCAGCAGACCAAGCTGTTGTCAAGATGGGACCTTGGTCCCTTTTAGCTTGATGACTAATCCAGCTGGGCTCGCCTTGATCATCATGCTAGCACACACATACGACTTTAACGAGTCCGTGGCGGGGTTACGGGGGGGGGGGGGGGGGGGGGGGGGGGTTGAGTAAACTGTGAACTGTGTATAAGCAATGCGTGGGTACGCATTTTCAAGCAAAGTATCAAGACAAACTTCATGCTTTGCTAGCACCGTGTAGCCTTGTTTTTCGTCGTTCCAGTTTTGGCCCAAATTGGGTTATTTTGGATGCAAGTCTTTTAGATTGTGAAAATGATTGGTTTAAAACAACAAAAAGCACACCGTAAAACGATTGTCAAAACAAAAATGAACTTACCTGACTTTTGGGGGTAAAAGGATTAACTTAAAAATTTGGGTTGCTTCCTTTTGAACCAATTTGGGTTAAATGTTTTTAGGGTGTTGGTTCAAAATAACCCTCCAAAACACTTGTGTCAAAACAATAATAAACTGATCTCTAAGTTTTTGGGGTAAAACAATTAACTTAAAATTTGGGTTACTTTGAACAGAAATGTTTTTTGAGTGTTAAAAAAAATTAGAACAATACACTTGAAAACACCAGTGACAAGAAGAAGCCAAATTGAGTCAACAATGAACTGACATAACTTTTTGGGCTTAAATAAATAACTTGGTTTGGTCACTTTTTGACCAAATTCGGGTTATTTTTTATATAAATTGTGTAAAAATGGTAAGAACAATGAAATTGAAAAAAAAAAAAGGACAAAAAGAACCCAAATTGGTTCGACAATGGCCTGACCTAATTTTTTGGGTTAATTTATTATTTTGGTTTGGTCACTTTCTGACCCAATTTGGGTTATTTTTTACCTAAATTCTTTTGAGCGTTAAATGGTTAGGACAAAAAAATTGGATAAAAAGACCCCAAATTGGGTGTACAATGAACTGACCTAACTTTTTGGCTTTAATGAAAACTTGTTTTGGTCGCTTTTTGACTCGATTTGGTTGGTGAGGTTAGGATGCAAAAAATCATTTGTTAAAAAAAAAGAAAAAGTAAACCAATTGGATCAAAACAAAAATGGACTAACCCAACGTTTTGGGTTAAACGAATAACTCGAAAATTCGTGATGGTGACTTTTGAGTCAATTTGCTTTAGTTATGACCCCACTGATTTTGGAATGCAGCTTCTACCCATCACCTTTTTCTTGATCGCAGGCGAGCTGCTGGACGGCCAGCGAGGACTCGTCCCCTCGAACTTCGTCGAGTTCGTCCAGGACAAGGAGAAGCTGTCCATTCAAGGCGGGGATGGAGGAGAAGATCTTGGCCCCGTGGAACACGCGCCCCTAGCCCTGATGTCGGTGGACGGCGGCGCCGGGCAGGACGTCCTCCTGAGCTCGGCGAACGCGTTGGTACCCTGTAGCAACGGCACCGGGGGCCCCCTGGACCCGGAGGACCTGGCCGAAGACGTTGTGCCTTATCCCCGAAAGATCACCCTGATCAAGCAGCTGGCGCGGAGCGTCATCGTGGCTTGGGAGCCTCCGCTTGTGCCTTTGAGTTGGGGGAACATCTCCGGCTACAACGTGTTGGCGGACGGCGAGCTGCGAGCCAGCGTACCCTTCGGCGGCCGTACCAAATGCTTGCTGGAGAAACTGGACCTGGACGGATGCGTCCACCGCGTGTCGGTGCAATGCGTCACCGACCGGGGACTTTCGGACGAACTGCGATGCACCCTCTTGGTGGGGGCCAACGTGGTGGTGGCACCGTGCGGCCTCCGGGTGGACGACATCCAGCGGGACACGGCCGAGCTCTCCTGGTTGCCTAGCAACAGTAACTACGGTCACACCGTCTACCTGGACGGGGTCGAGCACGCCGCGTTGAAGCCGGGGAGGTACAGGCTCCGCTTCTTCAACCTGAAGCCGCTGACGGTGTATAAAGTGACGGTGGCGGCACAGCCTCACCAGGTGCCATGGCAACTGCCTCTGGAGCAGAGGGAGAGGAAGGAAGCCGGAGTAGAATTCTGCACTCAGGCTGCAGGTCAGCACTACATCATATCAATAATGGATGCGTAGCTTCGTGGCCTCCGCTAGACTTTGTCAATATTTCTACTCAGATTTTTGAAATCATACTGTAGATAGCTGCGTATGCATATTTCTGTTTACTAGCAACTTTCACGAGTAACTTGCAAAGATAATGATGCTACGGAAACACAGAGCGGCCGATGGAAGTAATATTCTTTGACTTTTTAACTTGTTTGTGCGTACTTGTACATTTTGGAATGCCTCCCCCACGCACCCCAGGAAAGAAAAAAAGACATTTTGTGGCCCCTGACTATAAATAAGATCGTTATCTGTAAAAAATATATGAGTACAGTGATCCCTCGTTTTATTGCGGGGAAGTGAAAAACCTCAAATTAGCGTCGCCCCAATCGACGGAGTTTTCATGAATGTGTATGTGGGTATGTGTTTTTTTTTTTTTAAATGTGTAAAGCAGTGGTGTCAAACAAATTTTTATTTTGGGCCGCGTTGTAGTGATAGTTTCTGTCAGAGGGCCGGAATGACTGTGACTTCAAATACATTTTAAGTGTGTTGATCACACATTTACCAAGATTTGATACCAGAAGCCGGCAAAACCTGTTCAAAAGAGATTTGAAGAATAAGAAAATGTTTGTTTTTCTTCCCTCAAATTTTTAAAAGTTAAAGACAACTTGCAATTTTGGTATTTTAGTCAGAAACCTGAAGTCAAATCAGCATTTCAAGGGCCACAAAAAGTGAGGTGGCGGGCCGGATCTGGCCCCCGGGCCTTGACTTTGACACCAGTGGTGTAAAGTATTTATGCTTTGCATATTTAAGACAAATATTACTGCAATACCCCATTTCCTTAGTCTCACGGAGAGCCGCGGTTATATTAGCGGCGCCCGGAAGGCTGCCCTGCTCTCCTGCCATCGACCAATGGGGACAGGAGTTGTATTCTACTCCCATCCCAATTCCTATGGTCGCGCCGGGAGCCAATCACGTGACATGTGGGAGTGATCGAGAGCTGTGCTTCCTCAAAGTCACACACACTTGGAGCGAGACGCAAATGAAGCAAATGATCTCTTACCTAGATTTTTTTTTTGCAATAAAAAGTGTAAAATCTGATCGTTATCATGTTTGGTCAGCTACAGACTTCGCTTTAATTAGACGTCCGGGCCCTGCTAAGACAACCATGGCTCTCTGTGAGACTATAGCCAAAGGAATTGGTAACTGGAAGGGACAACAGTACAGTTACTGGATAAGGTGCACTGCAGTAGATTGACATCCAAGGAGTTGCCATGGCAAGTGCATTTATAGTTAACTCGTGCTGGAAATTTTCACAGCGCGTCTCTCCACAATATAGCTTTTTTTTTCCCCCAAAAAAAATTCCGCGTTGCACTGAAGAATAGGCGAGGTGCAAAGTAGCGAGGGATCACTGTATAACTAAAATAGTATCCTTTTAACATTAACAAAGAAAAAAAATGGAATATAAATCAACTCACAGCAATTGTTTACTTTTTCACATTGTTTATAAAGATTACTAGTTAGTCTGAATCTGAAAAAAGCGCATCAAAGTACCTAGAAAAAAAAACATTCATCATTATTCAAACTCGAAACATTTTTGACAAACCGAAAAGTTTGACGCTGGAAAAATGGTAAATCTATTAAGAAAAATGGCGTATGCCATGATGTAAACTGATGCGGAACTTTAACACAGGAGCACCGACATTTTTATTTTAACCAGAAGAAAAAGTTATATGTATGTAATATACTGTATACGTATATACAACAACATTTCCTTACTGTGCCATTGTTGTGTATTGTATCTTGTCTAGGTCCAACACCCTATTGCAGAACAGGTCAGACTCAAATATTCAATCCCGAGCTGGATTTCACAAACTCCTGAATGATCTAATTCCTATTCACTAATGAAATCCCTATGTTATTCGAAGCCAAATTAAACGCAATTTCGCTCAGCTTTTCCTCGGGGCACATCGCTAATTAGCACAAAAAGCAAGCGCCACAAGATACCATCACTTATTACCCCGATGAGTCATTTTTCTCGCCTATAGCCAAAGCCCGGCTTAAGTGTTATGTAATTTAAAACATGGGCGCTTCACTACTCACTGAAACGGCAGTTTTGTATGAGTATATTTCAATGAAAACTACAGTAAGCCTGATTGATTTACAGTACAGTACTACTGACTTTTATGGCACATTTAACATCACGCGTGATGGTTTTAATGTGAATACAGCCCACTAGTGATGCCAAATAATCACAATATTGCACATTTACTATGCAGCATGCAGTTATAAATGGACCCATCAGTTCTTTTAAGACCTGCAACTACATCACAACCTCTTGCCTGTGCATGGTGGTGCGTTTATGGAATGCTTTAAAGCTATTTTTTCCTGTTGATATATCAACTGTATTTCATTTGAAAGGAGTTCACAGCTCTTGTCTGAATTGGCAGGCCCTCCCCTGCCTCCGCAAGATGTACAGGTTCTCTGCGGCCAGGCACCCGGGGTCCTGCAAGTCCGCTGGAAGCCCCCACTCTTGTCTCCAACGGGAACGTCAAATGGTGCCAATGTTCTTGGTTACGCTGTCTGCACTAAAGGACAGAAGGTAAGGGACGTTTTTTTTTTGGATTGGTATCCATACTCCGGTCAAGTGTGGCTCATCTGTATCATTATTACAATGGGGGGAGGATTTGGGTTTATAAAGAATTCCTGTGGTTCACTTTTGTCTTTATATAGTATTGTAGCATGTTCTATCCAATGTACATACAATATCAATACTGTGACTTTTGAGTTAGTATGTATAACGAGAGGGCTTTCCTTAGTAAAGGCTTTGCTGCCCTCTAGCGGCGACAAGGTTGAATCAACCTTTTATGTGAAAAGATTGTTTTGTTTATTTCGTTTGCTGCTCTGCAAGAGTCCACACAACTGATCATTTTTCATTATTCTACATTTATTTAATGATTGTAAAATCTTTTAAACCGTCGGACAATCACAACATTTCATCTTCAACCTGTTACAAAAATTCACAATTCCCAGGGTATATTTATTCTCGTTGCTAATTCACAGTTTTCCCACAATTCAACAGTTTTCACACCCCCCCCCCCCAAAAAAAAACATCTCTTCTTTCCCAGTAAGGATTTAAAAAGTGTTTTCTCATTCGATTTTCTAAACGTAATTTTGTTTTGACATATTTTCAACATCCCCACTATTTCGCATCACAAAAATTCATCAACAATATACACGTTTTTCACCAGTATTGTTTTTCTTAGTGGTTTTTGTTTTTCAGCTCTTATATTTCAAAACCTAGTCTCCAAATTTAACACATTGCCGCTTTTTTTCCATTTTTTTTCTATAAAGATTTATTTGTCTGTATTTTTACAAGGCAAATATTATTATTTATCACCAAACCGAAGCCTTGTCCCCGCTCGAAACCAGATCGCCGAGGTGATGTTCCCGATGGCGGACTACGTGACGGTAGAGCTGACGAGGATCCAGTGCCTGGAGGCCAGGGAGGTCATCGTCAGGACGCTGTCGGCGCAGGGGGAGTCTCAGGACTCCCACGTGGCCCTCATTCCAAACAACCTGCTGGTGCCTCTACCTCCGCTTCCCCTGCCGGCGCCGATGCACCCCCACCCCCACGGGCAGCCTCACCTCGCGTCCCCCCACCACCCTCACGCCGCGCCCCAGCTACCCGCCCCGCCCCATCCGAGACTCCCGCACCCGGTCGGGCCCCAGCCGAACCAGATGCGAGCCCCGCATCCGCGGCCCCCGCACCTCCATCAAGGTCCCAGGCCCCAGCACCGACTGCCTCTGCAGCCCCACGCTCACCCCCACCCAGTACCTCAGAGACCAGTAAGTGCCAGAGACCTGGATGCCAAAGAGCAAGGCGCCCGCTACGGGCCCGCCGTCCCGCCCGGTTGGGACCTCGCGCGCTCCCCTTCGCAGGGCCACACCCTGGAGCCCCCTCCCCCTGGCAATCCACGGTCCCCCTCCCCTCAGAGGATTCTACCGCAGCCCAGAGGCACCCTCATCCCGGACAACGTGGCCAAAGCCATCGCCCGGGAAGCGGCGCAGAGGGTGGCGGCCGAGAGCGGAAAGGTCTGACCGGTTGGCAACGGCAACTCCAGATGCAATTTCAAAATTCAGCCGTGTTTTTTTTTTTTTTAATCATCGATTCATTTCTTAGATACCTAAAATTGCCTAAATGCAAAATTTCTGCCTCTCAACTGGAAATATTCTCAGATTCAATTAGTCCTGCAGACTACCGTAATTCTCCAAATATAAGACAAACTTTTTTTTCCTCCCAAAAATGAAGGCCAAAAGTATAGGTGCATTCCATAAATGCTAACTTTAAAACTGGTTTAAAAACTTCTTAAAAATGTAAAAACTAAAGCTTAAAAACTCAGAAATCCGTCTAACCTTGGACTGACTTTCGCAGAATTCTCGGAATTCTGGCCTAACAGAATCGTCCTGCTGAAAATAGTCAGAATTTTAACTCTAAAGTCAAAATTTTTCATTTGAAAATTCCAACTTTATTGTCAGCCACAGTCCATAAAGTCAAAATTCTGACTTTATTCTCAGAATTCTGCCTTTAAAGGGAGAATTAAAAGTCAAACTTTAAAATGTTTTCACCTTATGAGTGAAATTTCAGCTCCCTAGTGTCTGCTTTCAATGATTTTCCTTTGTGGCAATACCTAAGTGTTCAAGCTATCTTGAACTTTGACATATTGTCACCATCTGGGTGAAATTTCAGCTCCCTAGTGTCTTCTTTCAATGCTTTCCCTTTGTAGCAATTCTAAGCGGTCAAGCCATGTTGAACTTTGACAAATTGTCACCATCTTGGTGAAATTTCAGCTCCCTAGTGTCTTCTTTCAATGCTTTCCCTTTGTAGCAATACCTAAGCACTCAACCCATGTTGAATTTTGACATATTGTCACCATCTGGGTGAAATTTCAGCTCCCTAATGCCTTCTTTCAATGCTTTCCCTTTGTAGCAATACCTAAGTGGTCAATCCATGTTGAACTTTGACATATTGTCACCATCTGGGTGAAATTTCAGCTCCCCAGTGTCTTCTTTCAATGATTTCCCTTTGATATAGAAAATCTTCGATGTAAGGATCACCAGCTTGGACAAATACCGCACATGGGTCAAACACGTCCCTAAAAAAAATCAAACGCGTTTAATAATCCGATTTATGGATCCTTAGCCGCATCCCTGATAACGACACGTCCCGATCCACCCCCCGTTTTAGGGGGAACGGAGACCCGCCGGCCACGGCGAACAGGGTCCGACCTTTCACCAGCATCACTCGGACGAAGAAGAGGACGACGAAGAAGGCTTGGGACGCCGTCGTCGACGAGGCCCTTCCGTGGACGAGTTCCTCCGAGGTTCCGAGCTCGGGAGGCCGGTACGTGAAGCTCCACCACGAGCCTTCTCGCAGTTCCGACACAGCGCCCGTAGATGAACGCAACTGTCCTACCGCATGCAAACACGCCGGCGTCGGCGTCCCCGTGTGTGTACGTTTTGTTCCTTCGTCATGCGTGTGGTGCACGTCTCGTACTGTACGTATGTGGACTTACACAAGCGGGTCTGTGTGTTTGTGTGTGACTGTCAAAAGCCTCACTATAGTCACAATGAAGATTATCACAGCGAGAGCAGCCGCGGCTCTGACCTGTCTGACATCATGGAAGAGGATGAGGAGGAGCTGTACTCAGAGATGCAGCTGGACGAGGGACGCCGACGCAACTCGCACAACACACCCAAGGTGCAGTTCTTTGCACTTACTGTACTTCCAAGCAGCGAGACTCAAATTTAATCTTGCTTCGCAGAACTGCACAGGCGCAGATATCTCACTGCTGCCTTTTTCTTGCCTTTTGAGAAGTGTTGTTAGCGTGTGTGCTGAGTTTTAGAGGAAGTACAGCCCAACCTCCAAAGTCAAACGCAAATCGCTCTTCTTTAGCTTCAAAGCAAAATACGACGTTCCCTCGTTTCTCACAGTTAATGGGGACTGAAAAACCTCTGCGGTGAACTTTATTTTCGACAGGCATCAGAGCGTAGTGAGTGTTGTCATCATTTCCTCATGTATCCGCTCGCACCCCGCCCCCTCCCCCACATGCACGCCTCCGCACAGCTCTTTCACTCACAGCCACAAGCGCACAGTTTCAAAAGAGTTGTGAAGAGTTGTTACCAAATCACCGGCTATGACTCCGTCGAATCGAGTGGTTGAGTGTTAGGTAAAAATGCCTTCAAATGCCGCAGAACAAGACAGATTTTTAACTCATTCAGTGCCGTGGACGAGAATTCTCATTTTATAAGTGTAATAACAATAATAAATACAAAAAAATCTTGTCAAATACGTTTTTTTTTTATGGAGGGTAGCTGACACCCTTGACTAATGCTTACATAATATAAGCCAATTGAGCAGTGTAGTGACAACTGTGACCATTGGATGGCAGTGTTTCCACACATACAACATAGCTATTACCTACATGCAATTCAAACTGAGGAATGGAAGTCAATCTTTCATGTTACCTCCCATATTTACATAGATATAGTACACAATATTTTATTGGCCTTGAAGTTTGGCCAGTTAAGACTGATCTGGGAGTGTTATTGCAGAACATTGGGTTGGCGTTGCTCTAAAGTGACAGCATTTGGCCGAAAAAATAAACGTGACGCACTGAAGTCGCGAAAAGTGAAACGTAACGTGGCGAAGGATCACTGTATTCATTCTAAGTGTTGCCTACATAAAACCTTTACAGTTACATATTTTACTTTACAACGTTAACTCATTCACTTACACACTCTTACAATCATTTCATTAATTCCTTTTGAATGAAAAAAAACGTCTAAATCTTACACACTGTCCCTTTAAAGGGATAGTCCACTTATTTAGCCATTTTAAGTGTTAAAAAGTATTTTTTTTGGTCTATAAAGCCAAAAGTTCATATCTTAAAATTTACAATTGCCATAATAACAATGTCACTTATAATAATAATAATAATAATAATCATAATAATAAAAATAATCATAATAACAGGAACAGGAACAACAATCATTTTTGTTCTATGTGGCGCAATGAGTCTAAACTTGCCGTTCTGAATAATATTATGAGTAGAATATGAATTAAGCAGCAAAATTCACCTTTTTTTTAAAAAATTTATTTTATTCCTGTCCGTCAACTGAAAATGACATCACATTTGCTCATGGCTCAGATAACAACCAATCGCGGCTCGGTTAGCAAAGGTCACATGACAGAGCACAAAAAACGGATGCTGATAATTCCCATGACTTAATTTTCCAACAACACGTAAAAAAACTTCCTCATTCAGTCCAGGTTTGACTTTGGATGTTCCACTGTCAGGCATTAGCAAGAGAAAAAAAAAGAAAGCTGAAATTTCACCAATTTCCCAACTCCTACTTTATGATTCCAATTGCCGTATCGTAAGAATAAACCTCCTGGTGGGCTTGTTTGCGTGTGCGTCTGTGTTTCAGTGTGCTTGTCTTTGAGCGCTGCATGAGTTTGTTTACATCCGATTTGTTGGCGTCTGTCGACTCGCGTCGCGTTGACGAGCGCTACCGCGCAAAAGCCAGCGTGTGAAACCTTCCTGTATTCTGCATTGTAGTCAAACACTCCCTCTAGAGGCCGTCACGACAGGGACGGCGGGCGAAGGATTCATCACGGCGGCCAGCAACCTCAGAGACGACCTCTGATGGTCCCCGCCATCGGTTAGTACAACCCGGCTTCGTTTTTGTCCGCGAGGAAGATTCCGATGCGTCCGATTCTCATTGGTGAATGTTTGGATTATAAACGTGAATTTTCGAAGTTTACTTGTCACACCGGAAACCGTTTAGACTGTTTCTTAAGAGTTAAGAAGTACGACGTGGAACGAATTTTGAATTTTAAACATTTTCGAAATTTCGCAGAGAAGATAAGGACGGTTAAGAATTTTTACGAATTTCTCGAGAGCAACTGGGACAAATGTAAACATTTTTTGCATTTCCCTGCCAAACGGGGCACAACTAAGATTATTTCAGAACAAAGAAGATTTTCAGGATATGTAAATAAATTATGTCTTAAGAAGAATTAGGAACTTGGACAAATTAGTTTTAATTAGAAATTTTTTCAGAATTTCTTTGCGAATTTTGAATTTGAAACATTTTCAAAATTTCCTGGTGACATAAACAATTATTTCAGAATGTCTTGAGAAAAATTGCATCCTCAGACAAATTTTGATTGGGATTTTAAACATTTTCAAAACTTCCTTGAGACACAAAGACTGTTTTAGAATATCTTAAAAATGTCTTAAGAGGAATTATGACCCTGGGCAAATTTTAAGTTTTAATTTGAAAATTTAATTTAACTAATTAACTAATTAATTAATTGCAAATTTCTGAGATTAACCTTTTAATCTTTTTTTTTTTTTGCATTTATTTCAGTTATTTTTTAGTTCAGCTGGAGATATAGAAATTGAGTTAATTGTTTATATATAAATATAAATAAGTATATATATATATATATATATATATATATATATATATATATATATATATATATATATATATATATATATATATATATATATATATATATATATATATATATATATATATATATATATATATATATATATATATATATATATATTATATGCCTGTTTTATGATAAAAAAGACGGGCATTTGAACAGGGGTGTGCAGATTTTTTATATCCGCTGTACGTTGATTGTCACACCCTCCAAATATGCTGTACCGTTTCATCTGTATTTTACATTTCCGATAATATTTGGCCACAAATATTAAACGAGTGAATTCATCCTCATTCTGCGTTTCACTCTACGATGACATTTGCTCACACCCTTGACCGGCGACCTGAACTTTCTAAATGTCTTTTCAATTTTTTTTCCACGCGATCCTGTCTTCTTCCGTCGATGTTAACCTTTTGGATGGAATCATTTTGGCGTTTTGACCCCCGGCCCCTTTTGATTGGTGTTTCCTGTAGAAGTTACCTCAGAGAATAACAGTGAAGGAAACATGTCCCCCGTCGCCGAGGAGAATAACTATGGCAGAGTAGCTCGGTTCAGGACCAGGTCTTCGCGCAGGCGCGGGGGCGGCACCGGGTCTCCCCACGGTATTTCTCTTTTGGTTGCTCCGCGCATGATTGCACGGCACAGATACGGCCGAGCCGGAACTCAAATGATCCGGGTTGTTCACGGCGATGGCCTGATTACACCGAGACCGCTTCCCTCACTGCACTGAGCTTTCCGGATGCCTGCCGAGACCCCTCCCACTTTGCCTTATTTGCACAAGTGACACTTTTGGAGGCGTTTTAGCATGAACCTTTGAGTTTACATTTCGGGTTGATGCATCGTTTGGTTGCTAGGGTAAAAATAGTATGATTTTATTTTTTGGGTGGGGGGAGGGGGGGTTAAGTTTAGGATTCTATTCTGCAGTTTCTACAGCCAATTAATGACGCAATAGAATGTTGCCTTGATTTTTATGATGGAGTAGTTCCACTTGTGTTATGTTGCGTGCATGTCACAGCAATTTATGTTCCTTATGTTAATTTATTGTCTGTTTTGCGCTGCGGTCTGTCTTGCTTCCTGTTTGTATGTTACACCACAAAAAATTCGATAAGTGCATATTGAAAATTGCTGTCTTGCACTAATTCATGCAAAACTGTCAATATGAGATTGTCATTGGGTTTTAGGCCCAAATAAATCTCATGAAAAGCGGCAATGGCCCTGAAGTGCAAATTCGCAGCCCGTCGCCAAAAAAGGTTCTCATAAAAAAAAACTCAAAAAGAAAATTGATAACAAACATAAAACAAAACAGTGAATCATAAAATAACAACAAATATTATTTGGCCAAAACTAATTCATAAAGATGTAACATGACAGGAAAATCAGAAACTATCAAACACACAAGCAAAAGAAAATTTTATGAACGGATTTTGTTTTTTCTATGCAAATAATTTTCTTTTCCATGTTTTGTGACTTGTTTTTGCTTGTTATACATTTTATGTTTTTTTTTCAATTTCTTTTTGTTATTTGGCATTTTTTGTTTGCACGTAATTTTTTTGTTTGTTTTTGTTGTGATTTAATATTTTTGTGATTTTGCTGTCATGTTTTGTTTTTTGCTGTTGTGTTTTGTCTTTTTAACGTGTTTTTTGTTTTGTTTATTGTTTGTGATTTGGGATTTTGCTGCTGTGTTTTTTTGTCATGTGTTTTTTTATTTTATTTTGCTTTTGTGTTTGTTATTTGCCGTTTTTTGTGTGCAGTTAATTTTCTTTTGTTTCTGGTTGTGATTTAATATTTTTGTGATTTTGTTTTGTCATGTTTTGTTTTTTGCAATGTTTGTTTTTTGATTTTGGTTTGCACCTTGTCTTTTCAGTGTGTTTTTTTATTTGTATTTAATTTATTTTTGTTGCTGTGTGTGTTTTTTGTAACGTGTGTTTTGTTTGTGATTAATCTTATTTTATTTCTTTGTCTCTTGTTTGGGATTTTTACGTTTGTTGTCGTGTTTTGTCTTTTTTAACGTGTTTATTTTTCTGTTTCAAATTAAATTTGCTTGTTTAGGTTTGTTTGAACGTGATATATATATATATATATATATATATATATATATATATATATATATATATATATTTTTTTTTGCCTTTTCTAACCTTGCATTTTGATTCGCAATAAACGTTTTTAGCTATTTTTTTGCGTGTGTAACTTGCACTTTTGGGCCACCGTTATCACCAATGACCTTAATATGATCAAAACTGCACTTTAATTTCTTCCGGAATGCATTTTTTATTTTCTCTCAATGTGCGTCTGGAGCCACTCTCTTACTTCTGATTTGTGTGTTGAAGATGGCTACAGGGATCGCCATTCTCCCACCTACTTTGACGAGTCGGAGACAGAGGAGTCCTTTCGGGTATTTGTGGCGCTCTTTGACTACGACCCTCTATCCATGTCCCCTAACCCAGATGCGGCCGATGAGGAGTTGCCCTTCAAAGAGGGCCAAATCATCAGGGTGAGAACTTCGGTCACACAAGACGTTTGAAACGAGGGACCTTACGATTCCGAGAATTAAGAGTGTTATTGTTATATGTGTACCACTACAAAATTAAGTTCTTATTCTGTTTACTTCCAGAGCAGACTTGCATTCCACACAGTAGAGCAAATAATAAAGTAGACAATAGTAGGCAATAACAAGACTATGTATTGAGCGGATTTTTAATGGATTCTCATTTTGTAAAGGAATGAAATAGGCTTGTTACAAATAGAAATTACATTTTGAAAACAAAAATGGTTCAGAGAAAATCAAACATTGGGTTTTTATGATGCGACAATTGATGCAACAACTTTCAAAGTTAAGACTAGTAGAGCTTCTAATTTTCATAATTCCAGTTAGGCTTTCAAGATATGTTGGGTAAATTTCCTCAATCTAAGTTTCCTCAATCTAAGAATCATTGCTTACTGACAGTTAGGAATATTTATATTTGTTCTTTTGCATTCTTAGTTAAAAAAAAAAAAGTGGTTCAGTCTTCTGTAGAAAAAACAAAATAGTTTGACCTTGATTTTACTATATTACGATAGTTATAATGAAATTTCTCATTCAAAATTAAAGCGTAATTTATAAAATTATATTTTCATGATTCTATTGTTGGAATATTTTTACTTTATTGTCCCGATTATATGAATATTTCACAATGAGTCATTGTGCAACAATTGATGGATTAGCCAACTCATAATCAATTATCAAATGAATCAATACAACTTTTTTTTATTTTTGAGTAATCATTTAAAATATATAAATATCGTTAAGCTTTCATGAACCTCTATGGAATCAGATTGTGTTGGCTCAAAATAAAACATTAGCATGGGTCTCCAAACTTTGGCCCCGGGCCATTTGCGGCCCTTTGTCCATTTCGAAGCAGCCTACAGAATATCCTAAAAATATAATTTGCTAAACCTGTACCCTATTTAACATTAACAAAAGAAAAAAGCAATAGATATCAACTTTCAACAGCTGTTAATTGTTTTTTTACAGTGTTTCTAAGGGTTACAGCTTAGTCCAAAATTGAAAAAAGAAAAACTACTTGAGAAGCACTGCCTTATAGAAAGCTATTTAGGGAACAATTAAAAAAAACAACTGTAATATACAGTTAAAAAAACAAGCAATATCCAAATGAAATGATTGTTGTTTTTTGGTGTGCTTAATTAAAAAAAAAAGTGGACTTTGTAGTCTTCGATTTTTTTAAAATACTGTACTCAGAGGAGACACCTGTGCTTTAAACAATAATCGCAAATATTTGTCCATTTTCTGACGTTACAAACCAACCGAAAAAAAAACAAAAACCAAACTGCATTATAATTCATTTTTGATTGTGTATTTTTTCTGAACTATCAAATTTACAGTGGCATCTTTTTGAATAACAGGATGGCAAATAAACATCAAAACCACCCATTCATTCCTTAACATAATCAACTTTATTGAAAATGTCGCTAATGTCAGACCCAACGCATCCTTTATTCGCCGCAAATTTAATTTTCCCCTTGCACTGTCCCGCCGCCTCTTTTTGAGCAGATATATGGCGATAAAGATACAGACGGGTTCTACAGAGGAGAAGTGAGAGGCCGGATGGGCCTGATCCCATGTAACATGGTATCGGAAATCCGCGCAGAAGATGACGAAACCATGGATCAGCTCATCAAACAAGGCTTCCTGCCACTCAGCACCCCGGTGGACAGATTAGGTACTACACACAGGAAAGTGAAGAACTGACGCACAAATGATAAGTGATATCGATTCAATATTCATCCCTCGCAGAACAGAACAGAAGAGGCCTCCGTCGAGGTGAGGCTTCCCGGCGGATGGTGGCGCTGTACGACTACGATCCCCGAGAGAGCTCCCCTAATGTTGACATTGAGGTATTACATCATAAACGATCAAATTTACTCATTAAAACACTTAGTAAAGTTTTGAATGTGAATTAGAATTTCGTATTAATGACTTAATTCAAAGAATGAAATCCAATCTTAGATTTTGCTCAAATGTACAAGCTAGCTTTGTTAGCTGCTATGCTAACTTTTCAAGAACAAACTGAGCCATATAATTAAAAATAGAAACTTTGATATTGTTTTCTTTTCTTATAATTAGAGTGAGATGCACGATTACATCTGAAAATGTTAAAATAATCGACAATAGGTCTTACTGTGAGTATACAGTATGTCTTTGTGGTGAGCTATTAGCAGCTTGAAGATGTCTCTTCTAAATATCATTTAGTAAAAAAAACACAATTTCAAAACGTAATCACTTCTGTTTAAGTCTTGCGCAGTATTTTTGTCCAATCCTTTGCTCGGTACATCAAAGCCAGGGAAGGGAAATCAATGAAAGAAGACAATAGGGAGCTGAAATTTCACCCAGATGGTGACAACATGTCAAAGTTCAACATGGCATGACAATTTAGTTATCACATTACCGGGAGTAAGCCATATCTTGGCCAAACTACTACGAGAATGACGTGGAAGAAAATAGCCCAAAAATCGTCAAAATACTGCATTGTGCCTGTGATAAAATGTTTTAGCAATTATTTGCATTGTGTGAGTTGGAGACATGAAACATCCAACTTCATACGATCGGTTACTTTATTAATAACAACAATAATAAAAATCCTAGTTTGCATCGCTATTAACGATCTCCCTCCTCTGATAGGCTGAGCTGACTTTCTGCACCGGTGACATCATTGCAGTGTTTGGTGATATTGATGAAGATGGTTTCTATTATGTGAGTGCCCTCAATGATCATATTTATTGATTCATTCTAATCATTCAATCCAAAAAGACAGATTTTTATGTTTTAAAAATTTAAAAATTCAATCCCGTGTACGTCATTACATTTCTTTCAATTTTATTCAAGTTTTTGCCGAAAGGAGGCTCTCAACTTGGTCAGTAATAAATGAATCAAAAACTAACGTAATCAATCATTTTACGCTCAAAATTCTCACTTTGAAGTCAGAAATTGGTCTATTCCCAGAATTCTGAGTAAAATTGAAGGATTTTTGGAATCCTGACATTATTCTCTGAATTCCTATTTTTGTTCTCTGAATTTTGATTTATCTAAGAAATCCGAAGTCCTAGAAGTAACAAATCTCACTTTGGTCTCAAATAATTGATTACTGTAGGTAGTTAAGTACTAAAATATCCAATTACTTTGGATAATTAACAGGTAATTAGGTACCAAAATAAAACATTTCTTAAGGGGCTAAAATAATTGATTAATTGAGAACTTGTAGCAGAAAAAAAAAATCATATATATATATATATATATATATATATATATATATATATATATATATATATATATATATATATATATATATATATATATATATATATATATATATATATACACACATATAAATATATATATATATATATATATATATATATATATATATATATATATATATATATATTAACATATGTTCAATTTTCAATTTTCTTTTCCCCACAGGGCGAGATCAACGGTCACCGCGGTCTGGTCCCCTCCAACTTCCTGGAAGAAGTGCCTGACGACGTGGAGGTGTATCTGACCGATACGCCCTCCCAGCTCCCCCCGGAGGAGCCCGCCAACCGCCTCGCCGGCAACTCGGCCGGCGCCGTCCCGGAGGGCAAACGGGTACATCATCACCATCGCCGCTCTCAGCGCTAAGGCCCCGTGTTCCTCCATTCCTCGTCTTTCTCCCCATCCCCGGCTTGCTCCACGTGCGCTCTCCATTGTGTGTCTTTCTTGTCCGTGTGGTGGCTGTGGCGAGCGACTAACAACTCCTCCCCCTCCCCTCCCATCCGCCCTGCTCCGTCACCGTCGGGGGGGAAAAAAGGGGGCGACCAAAACGAAAAAAAGTGTGACACCTTTCTGAGTCTCAGAGAAAGGAAGAAGCAAAGCCTGACGCGGACAGAGGGAGGATAGACTCTGCGGGGAAGGGGAGCGGGGGTTCTTGCATGCTTGGATGAGGCTCCACTCATTCTTTCCATTTCTACCTTTTTGCACAGAAATCTCACTGTGGTGATTGATCGTGTACGGCAACGAGTGCTTTAATAACACCTAACTGCTACACCGCTACACCGAGAAAAAAAAAAGTCATTGGAGGGAAAAAAAAAACAAAGCATGCCTTTTTCATAATGGATCCATTTTCTATTGTTGTGTTTCCCAAAAAGAGGCTTTGTTTCTTTATGTATGTTGCACACACATCAATCTATTTTTCAGCTCCGTTTGAGGCCAAAATTAACCGAAGCGCTGAGACATCCGAGATGTGTTGTTACGAAGGAACAATAAAAGAAATGAAAAGAAAAAAAAATTGGATATTAAAAACCTTCTTTTGGCGCTCTCTGTTGTTGTGTGTGTCACTGTTTTCATTGTGGTGCTTTGTGGTTTGTGGGTTCTTTCTGATGGTGACTTACGCTGCTACATTTTCTTTCTTTTTTTTTTTCTTCCCCTCCCTCACCTCGCTTTGTCCAACAATAAAAAGTTAGAGCAAAATTTTTCATCTGATGTGCCTCCGTACAGTAGTGATGGCTAAATGAAGCTTCGTGAAGCTTCATGAAGCGCTTGTGGTATTTTTTGACTCCCCTCGATCACATTCTTGGTTCAAAGAGGCAATGGAAATATGGTTCATCAAAAAAAAAAAAAAAAAACATGTCACAAGTGTATCGTGAGACTTCATTAAACTTCACGAAGATTTATGAAGCACTTGTGCTATTTTTTGACTCCTCTCGATCCCACTCTTGGTTCAAAGAGGCAATGGAAATACAGTGCATCAAAAAAAAAATCACAAGCGTATCATGAGAATTCATTTAGCTTAATGAAACACTGATTTTTTTGACTCCTCTAAATTACACTTGTAGTTCATACATTTAAATGCATAAAACATTTAAACCAAAAGCAGAGAAAAAAAACATAAGCATCATGAAGCCTCATGAAGCACTTGTATTTTAGACTCATCTAAATGCCACTCTTGATTCAAAGAGGCACTGGAAATTAGATACATTTAAAACAAGAGCACCATCTAGTGGGGTAAGAAAAATCACTAGTGTTTCATGAAGCTTCAGGAAGCACTTATGATTTTTTTAACTCAATGCACTCTTGGTTCACATATTTAAATACACTATACATTTAAACCAAGAGCATCATCTGGTGAGAAAAAAATCACAAGTATGTCATGAAGCCTTAATGAAGCAATTGTGGTACTTTTTTTGACGACTCTAAATGGCACTCTTGGTTCAAGTGTAGCATGAAGCTTCATGAAGAACTTGTGCTTTTTCTGTACTCCTCTAGATGGCACTCTTAGTTCATACATTTAAATACATATTACATTTGAACCAAGAGCATCATCTAGTGGAATAAAAAAATCACAAGTCTATCATGAAGCTTCATGAAGCACTTGCTCACACGTGATAGAACTTTTGGTTCAAAAAGGCAATTGGAAATTTCATACATTTCCACCGCATTAGCATTTATCTCTAAACCAAGAGCACCATCTAGTGGAGTTAAAAAAAAAATCACAAGTGTTTCATGAAACTTCATTTTTCCGCCATAAAGGAAGTCAGCAACTTGAGATACCAAACTGGCAGCTCTAATGCGCTCCAACTTGACATCATTTTTTTTTTTTTTGACAATTTAAGCCATCTAACTTAAAATGAGTGCAAAACAAACAGGTGCATCGAGCTAACGCATTAGAAGACAAGCCTGGTATCTCCATTTGTGTCCTTGGGTGTTGTACTTGATAAGACTGCGCTCCTTCTGTATGTTCCCTCATGGCCGACTGGTGGCGGATTCTAACGCTTTTACGTTGCCATTTTGTTCAAAAACACAAGTGCGTCTCAAATAAGATAGTAGTGGAGAAAAAAAAATGTTGGCAGTATTCTCACTTCTCAGAATTCCGACTTCATTCTCAGATCTCTCACTATTCTCACGTTTGATTCAGATTTCTGAGTTTACACTCAAAATTCTCTTTGAGGTCAGAATTCTGACTTTAGTCTAATTCTCTTTGAAGTCAAAATTCTGATTTTATTTTCAAAGTTAATTTTTTTTCTTTGAATTTTGACTTAGAAATGATACTTTCAGACTAATCAAATTAAAGTCAGAAATTTTACTATTTTCAAAAGTCGGAAGTCTTAGAAGTCAAAATTCTCACTTTACACTCAGAATTCAGATTTATCACTTTAAACTCAGCATTTTAACTTTAGGATTTTTTTTTAAAGCCAAACTCCTGACTGTATTCTTAATATCCAGTTTTCTTCTCTCAGAATTTTAACTTTAAACTCTGAATTTTGACAAAAAGACCACATTTTGCATCTATAATCTTAGATTTGTGACGTCAGAATTTGGACTTTGCATTCAAAATTCTCACTTTAAAGCTGAAATTTGACAACTCAAAATTGATTTGATTGAGAATTCTTAATTTTAGTTTAGTCTAAGAACACTAAAATCAGAACTCTGACTATTGAGAATTCTGACCTCAGATTACACTGAAACCATTTTTAAAGGCTATACTTTAATTCCCACTGAAAGTTAGAAATCTGACTTCTCAGAATTCTGCATTTAGTGAGACTTCTGACTTTAATCTGACAATTTTTAAATTCTGAATTTATTTGTCAGAGTTTGGAATTCTCATATTCTCAATTCTGACTTGTTTTCCAACGTCTTAGAAGTCAGAATTCTCACTGTAAGAATCACATTAAATCATCTGTACTTTAATGCCACGTCAGCTTATCAGCTGTGAAAATTTCGGGAAGAAGTTGGACGAATTGAGTAAAACGAAGCGCATTTTGTCGTTAAAACTATACGTTGGAGCAGAATATTTTATTTGCCGCATTAGCTTGCTATCTAAAACGCAATCCCTTAAATTCAGGGGGTGCTGGAATTCAACAGAGGGGTGCTTGAGCACCCCAAAAAATGGGCTAGAAACGCATTTTTGCTTCTATCAAAACACACAAAGCCCCCTTGAAAATCACGTTGTGTCCCCAAGGAGACAACATTCCAGTGTCCAACACTTCCTTGCTTCCCTCCCCCCCACCGCCTCTCTCCTCAGATCGCCGCCGAACCCCTCGCCGATAACCAGGTCACGCCCGTACGCGCGCCGTCCCCGATTGTCCGCCCTCTTCTGCCGGGCACCATGAGACCCCTCAGCCCCACAAGGGGTCCCACCACCCTCCCCCTGGACCCCCGCGACCCTCAAGATTTAGCAAACAAGAAGAAGAAAGGACTCCTCTCCAAGGGGAAAAAATTACTCAAGCGACTGTCCCCCGCCAAATAAAAACCCGCATTCAGCCCCTCCACTTTCAGAACTACTGGGCGCTTCGGTTCTTCTTCCGTCCAAATGTTGTGTATAGTGCCAAAATCGAGAGATGATCGAGCGTGAAAAATAAGAAAAACATGACTGTGATGTATTTTAATCAAAGGATTGTTCCCGTCACGTGTATTTGAATCTTATTACATTCTTTCATGCAGGGTACCCGGGAATGCTTACGTACTCTTTACAGCACCGGTGTCAAACTCAAGGCCCGGGGGCCCAGATCCGGCCCGCCACATCAATTTATGTGGCCCGTGAAATCCTGATCCAAATTCAAGTTTCTGGTTAAAATACTACATTTGCATTCAAAAATTTGGGGGTAAAAATAAGCATTTTTTGTTCCCAATATCTCTTTTGAACACACCTAAAATTTATTTGGTTTCAAATCATACCGGTTCTCTAACTAAAACCATAACGACAATGCGGCCCCCGACAAATATGAGTTAGACACCCCTGCTTTACAGTATGTTAGGAATGAAAAAAAAAAAAAGTTGGAAAAAGATAACGCCGGAAGTGATACGAGCTGCTAAACTGAATTTTTTCGCGACCGCCGTAAATCCAGGGCGACGGATGGCGTAGCTATAAGCAGAATCGGATTTTCACGCGGGCAGATGCGGAGGACTGCGCCGCTGTGGGCGTGGTCGGAGTCGCTTTCAACAGCCAATCGAAGCAGATCCCTCGCTGTCTCCGCCGGTCGCTTTAGCTGCGTCAGTATTTACAAAAAAATAAAAAAAATAGATCCTAAAAGCTTTATTTAGTGCAATATTGTATAGTCGGGTAGCATACGGTGTATGGAAAAATTTTATTGGAAATGGGGTGGAATCATGAAGCATTCGTGCAAAAAGAGCTTTTGGAGCACCAGGAGAGCCTCTCAGTGGCCTTTAAAACAGAATAAGTGTGATGTTCCTCATTTCACTAGGTTTTCGTCCTTGAAGGTCAAATCATAGCAGTGGAGTCCATAATTTGTTATTATTTGTGCAATGACGTTTTCATCATTTGGCCTCAATACACCACCGTGTTATATAGATTTTAACTCTCAAGACTTTTTTTTTTTTTTTTTTTTTTTTACATGAACTCATTCAATGCCAGGGACGTAGTTTCACGTTTTTTTTAAGAGTCCAGACATACAATCCCAGATACTTAAGTATCGATTTAAAATGTAAGTATCTGGAAATTAATGTAGTTAAGTATCGAATTCATACTTAAGTATCCGGGGTTTAATGTCTGAACTCTTAAAAAAAAAACGTGAAAATACGTTCCTGGCATTGAATGAGTTATTATGTTCTATGCTCCCCCCCCACTAGTCTATTTTCATCTGGAATAATATTGTGTTTGTACGCCATGAAAAATACAGTTTGTGTTTTTTAGTTTGTGTACTGGTACATTTCAGATTGCTGACAAATTGTTATGCAATAGTTCAGATGAAAATGGGGCAAATAAAAAAAAAAAAAAATTGAATTGAACACCTTTAGAAGAACAAATACAGAAAAAAAGATGAAAGATGAAATGCAGCAGCAAATAAAACAAAAAAAGGAAATGGCAAAAAAATACAACAAAACAAAAAGTTCAAAATCACAAATTAAAAAAAACAAAAGAAAATGTTTTGGGTTTTTTTCGCATGCAAAAAATTTTCTTTTGCTTGTTTGCTTTTTTGTGATTTTTGATTTCTTTTTGATGTGCTACTTATTAGTCTTTAGTTTACGATTTTTTGGTTTTGCTGTTGTGTTTTGTCTTGTGTTGTGGGTTTGCAGCTAATATAATTTTCTTGTAGTCTTTTTTCTTTTTTGCTTGTATGCAGTTAAATTGCTTTTTTATTTTTTTTGCCACATTTTAGTTTTTTTCTTCCATTTTTTTTCTTTTCTTCTGCTTGTTTTTTGATTTGCTTTTTTTGTTCTGTTGCAACATTTTTGATTTTTTTTTAGGTTTAATTTTCTATTGTTTTCTCATTTTTGGTTTTGTCTTTTGAAATTTGTTTTTGTTTTTGTTCGCTGTATAACGTTTATTTATTTATTTTTTTTCACCATCTCAGGGGCTGGCCATTTTGTCCCTGAGTGTTGCCTGAAAATGACATCACAGTCACATGACCAATCACGGCACACAATTTTTTTTCGGGGGGGGGGGGGGGGGGGGGGCAGATGTTGTTTAAAAGCTGAACCATGATTGGTCGATCCTTGAACTCTGGCTAACTGTAATTGACAAAGTGACAAAATGGCCGCCATCTTAGATAACAAGTCAAACTGTAATATGCTTTTAATATTTTAAAATTTATGCTAGCTTTAAAGTTACAAAACAAACCAATACTCCAAATATTTTTTTGGACTATTTGAATTTCTTTCTCCCTCAAAAATGACATTTTCTGTCTAATTTCAAATTATTTATGAAGGTGTATGGAGGCAAAAATGATTTTGGAGCAAATTTTTGGACTGTCTTTTTATGGTTTGACGCTTGCAAAGTAATTTTTGTTTCATGTGACTCATGTCTTGCACTTTCCTTAGTTTTTTGTTTTGACATTTGACAACTCATGTTTGCCATAATATTATCAGAATTTGTAATATAAGCAGAAGGCCACCTTGAAACAAGGACAAATCAAAACTATTGGTTGTCGTGTGGGTACATAAAAAAAAAAAAAAACCAACTTCTTTTACGCAGGTGAATTTTTTTCTACGTAATATTTACAGTATGTACAGATCATGTGTGTTTGTACTTACATGTTAGGGTACATATTTTTTTTTCCAGTGATTATAAAGGGCAGTTGGAATTCAAAATGACACTTTGGGTCCTAATAATTACACTTGGCGTTGCCGTGGCGACCGTTAGTGGAAACCAAGCGTTTTAATGCCGCGCTTGTACAAATGTGTTACACTAAAATGTTGATTTCAAAAGTAACGTTATAACATTAAACATGAGCAAATGCTTCTGGTATTTGTCAATGAATTCGTATTCACACTGATGTGAAAAGTTATTCGCAAAAATTAAATACAATTACATTTAAAAACTGTAGGGGGTGCCCTAGTGCAAAATGTGTTATTTTAAAATATTTTTGTATACCGCAAATAAATGACCATTGATTTTCAAACTAGTACTAACCGAAACCATTGAAATCCTTTTTTTTTCTTTTTTTTATTTTTGATGTTTGAATTTGGATGTGATTATTCCACAACATAAATCAGTGATGATTATTTTTTGTATCCAGAAAGTTACTGAGGTGAAAAACCTGACAGAATTAAGTAATTGATCCATTCAGTCCCAAAGGCATATTTATGTTTTTTTTTCTATTTTTCATTTTTTACTTAGTTTTTACTTTTTACTTTAGTCCTTACATTCAATCCCATCCACTGAAATACTTAAATATTTTTTTAGATACTGAAGTCATCAACATTGATTGCTTTAATGTATAAAATAATTGATTAATTTTTGAGTAGCAAAAGTAATCAATTACTTTAGTTTCTTATATATATATATATATATATATATATATATATATATATATGCATTTACTTTAGTTACCCATTCGAGTACAAAAGTAATTAAATGCTTTACGGTTAGCAAGGAACTGTGGGTACTACAATACTAAAAATAATTTATATATTATATATATATATATATATATATATACTAAAGTAAATACTAAAGTATTTACTAAAGTAAATACTAAAGTATTTATTAAAGTAAATACTTTAGTATTTACATATTTAGTATTTACTAAAGTAAATACTTTAGTGTTTACATACTAAAGTAACTGATTACTATCTGTAATCAAGTATTATATTCATTTACTTTAGTTACCCATTGGAGTACAAAAGTGTGGGTACTACAATACTAAAATACAATACTAAAAATAATATATATATATATATATATATATATATATATATATATATATATATATATATATATATATATATATATATATATATAGTATACTATACTAAAATACAATACAATACTAAATATAATATATATTATATATAGTATTGTATTGTAGTACCCACAGTTCCTTGCTAACCGTAAAGCATTTAATTACTTTTGTACTCCAATGGGTAACTAAAGTAAATGAATATAATACTTGATTACATATAGTAATCAATTACTTTAGTATGTAAATAATTTAGAGCGAGCCATTTTGTGCACGTCTTTTAGCCAAACACTTTATGTCAAGAAAAAAGGTTAAAAAAAGTTTTAAAAAAAACGTAAAAATATGCCTTTGGGATTGAATGAGTGTATTTTTCAGATCAGTTTATGGTGCAATATGTATTAATTTCCTGTTGATGGATGTATGGATTTGTTCCATAGACAAGCTGTTTCTCTGAGTGGCCCACAAACCATAATAATAATAATAATTTCCAGTTGAACAGGTGTTTTGGTGTTATTGTTTTGTATCAAATCATTTTGAGACATTTCTATTTGAGTTTACGACAGCCTTTTTTCAGAGTTGACAAAAAATAAATAAATCGCATTCTCATAGTGTCTTTTGAAATCAGATGTATAGTCCACCGTATGTGCTATCTTTGTGAATCAAAGTTGCGGAGAAAAAAAAAAAGATATTATTGGGCAGTATTTATGGTGATTGTGTGGGTTTGCATGTGGAAAAAAAAAGCTGACTTTTATAACCTGAATAAATTTGATATTTTGTAAAATGTTTGCATTTATTTATTTTTGTCATGCTAACTTTTCCAGCAGTACAGGAGATGGATTGAGGGCTACCAAACTTGCCTGAGAGGGGCCATCTGCTTTAAAGACCCTAATTTCAACAGGACTCAAATAAAGGGTGTCTAAAGTATGCTATAATACTTGATGCTTCGAGTTATTTGAAGAAAATACCTCACAAATCTGTTATTAAGACGTCTGGGAGCTGTTTTAAAGTGTGAATAGTAGGCGCTTGTTCACACAAATTTTGGAGGGATTTCAAAACTGTCAAGTAAGAGTAAATAAAGTTGAAATAAATAGCTGGTCAGTTGGCTTTCAAAATGTATCTGAATGTGTTTCTATTGTATCGATTACAAATGAATAATAAGGTTTTTTTTCGCAAAAATAACCCCCCAAAAAAAACAAAAGCGTAAGGTGTTTGCTCCCTTTAAGTTGTTATTTTTTTTAGCTATAAATAAAAACGACAGTTTTTTTTTCTAATATTTTTTTTTCTAAACCATAAACAAACCAAAAATAAAATGACATGTTTTTCCCTCATACTTGACTCGCAGGTCTCTGTCCCCTCGAAAATATGACCATTCATAAAAATGCTTTTTTTACGCAAAAAATGACCATGTATAGTTTTTTTTTTTTTTTTGGCCAAAAATGACCATGTAGAGTAGGCCGTTTTTTTTCACCCAAAAATGGCTAAGTATCAAATATCAAGGAAAAAAAAAAAGATCAGTAAGGCCTTTCATTGAAAAACATTCTGTGGTAATTTGTTATGTTTTTATGCCCCAAAACAACCACATAATTATGCGTTTTATTTATTTATTTTTTCAAAAAAATACCATGTATATTAAGGCATTCTTTCATGAAAAAACTACCATGCCTATTGAGTTTTATCCCCAAATTAAACCATTAATAGTAAGTCATTTTTCCGCCAAAAAATAAAAAGACTGCATATGGTAAGGGATTCGTATTTATTTTTTCCAAAAAACTCAACCAGGCATTTTTATTCCTCAAAAAGTAAGCTTTTTTCTTTAAACGGCCATGTATCATAAAGCTTATTTTTCCACCCCTAAACGGCTATGCATAATAAAGCAAGGTGTTTATTTGCAAAAAAGACCATGTTTAGCAAGGCATTAAAAAAAAAACATAACACACACACACACACACACAATATATATAGTAAGGTGTTAAATTTCCGCAAAAATGATGATGAGATCTTATTTTTTCGCAAAAAAAAGATCAGCAATGCGTTTTATCACCAAAACAAATTTGCTTTTTTTTTTTTTTTGCAATATTTTGCAAAATATCGTGACTTTTTTTTGCCCCAAATGACCATGTAGAGTAAGGTTTTTTTTTTCCCCCTGCAAAAACAAATATGCATGATTTAGAACGACATTTCACCCAAAATGACCATGTGCAGTAAGGCTTTTTTTTCACCCCAAAACTACTTTGTATCGTCAGGCCCTCATACCCTCCAAGAAAAGACCATGCAAGGCATTTGCTTGCCAAGTAAGCCCCCCAACATAAGATTAATGTACGTTTTTTTTTAATATTTAAAAAAAAATCTAGGAAAACGTTTTTTTTCACCATAAACAAATACATAAATAAAAACACTCATTTGGAACTGAAATTAAAAATTCCTTTTTAATTTTTACTCTTGATGCTCAGAAAAACATGTGCTGTAGATGTGCAGTTTCTTTTGTTTTACTGTGCGTAGTCTTTTATTTTTAACGTGAAAATTATAATGCATTACTTTTAAATGGCCTTACATATATATATACATAATAATAATAATAATAATAATAATAATAATAATAATAATAATAATAATAATAATAATAATAATAAATACACTATAAATGATCTTTTCTTCTCAAAAATAACCACGGTCGCTTGTTTTTTATTTTTTTTTTGAGGGGCGAGTGTTACTATACATTTGTTTTTGGTTTTTTTTTGAACTTTTGATTGTGCAGTTACGTCACAAACCTCAGGAGGGCAGCAGTGCTTTCTCTTTGAAGACCCGTTTGATTACAATCAAGTACATGTGTTCTGAAGTTAAAAAAAAAAAAAAAAAAACCTCTTACCATAAGCTGCAACTATAATGGCAAAAAAAAGAAAAGAATGTCTTTCTTTTGTCCTCGCTAACTTGAACTTTTACGCCATTTTGTAGCATCCTGTGCATTCAAACCGCACCCACCTTTTCACCGTCTTCCCACCATTTTTTTCTCCCTCTCCCGTCCCCCGAGGGTCAAGTTTAAAATTCTCGCCAGCTGTAAGCTCTCCATCACTCACCTGCCACCTCTCCCACCATCAGAAGAGGGGACACCAGGAGACATCCATCTTCCCCATGCCCTTTCTGAATATTTCATAAAACCCCCTCTTTTGACCTATCGGAGCCACCGTACATTTCATCTCGCTTTTTGATAGCGGAGCAAAGCCGGACGGCTCTCTTGGAAGTTGAACTTATTTGTTTGCTTGACACGGGCGAAGCTTAAGCGGCGCAGGCCGGCATTAAAAACGCCCGAGCAGCAGCCCTAAACGCCACACTTACTTTGCATATTTTAATGACTGTTTGCTTGCATAATGTATGTTACATTTCCACCAGTGCATTTAATTCATTTGAAAGGCCCCGGGGTAAAAATAACCTTTCGGGCCACCGCTGACCCATGCCCCCCCCCCCCCCCTCCCCCCTCCCCTCACAGTTTTTCTTGCATTACGTGCCTTCTGCGTGCGTTATTTTGACCTTCTAGTGCAGCGAAAGCCTACACGTTCATTATATTTGTTCATTCCTGCTACTGTAAAGCAGACGGGATTTTGACAAGTTGCCAAGCAGACCGTATATGTTCCATGTCAGGGATGTCAGAACGCATTTACACCTTTATCCTTATTTGCCGTGTTTTTGCGGATCACTGCTTTCGGCTTATATAATTACTCCTTTTCTTCTTCTTCTTCTTTTCGGAGTTGAAGTAGAAATAAGACCGAGAAAATGTGTGGATTCGATTGCCGGACTGGTGATTTTTAGGGGCGGATTTTCATGTAGGAGACTGACTGGTTCAACAATAGAGGGAGAAGCTTGAAGATGTTTCCATTATCATACATTCGATATCGTATTGGATCAAACGGTATTGTACCGGGATCGTATTATTCCGGTATTTTATTGTGATGTGTCCTAAAGAATCAGTGTTGGATTGGTATCGTATCACAACATATAGTGTCAGTATTCTTATGTATGAGCATCATCATACCGCATATTATCGATATTGTATTGTAATTAATAGGTATCATATCAATATTGTATCATATTGTACTGCATTAACAACGGTGTTGTCTTGTATTGGTATCGTACTGCAATATTTGTATCAGTATCGTAAAGTATTGGTCATCAAATCACACCGTATTTCATTGCTATTGTCTTGTAACTATGGTATCAGTATCATATCAATACTGTATCATATGTTACAGTATCACGTTGAAACATATGACATCGTATCATTATATACTGGCATTTATTCTAAAGTATTGGCATCATCATACCGTATATTATTAATACTGTATGGTAACTAATAGGTATCATATCAATAATGTATCATATTGTACTGCATTTAAATCGGTGTTGTATTGTATTGGTATCGTATTGCAACGTTTGTATCAGTATTGTAAAGTATTGGTCATCAAATCACACCGTATTTCATCGCGATTGTCTTGTAATTAAAAGGTATCATATCAATCATGTATCATATTGTACAGCGTTAAAATCGGTGTTGTATTGTATTGGTATCGGACTGCAACATTTGTATCAGTATCGTAAAGTATTGGTCATCAAGTCACACTGTATTTCATGGCTATTGGATCGTAACTCTATGGTATCATATCAATACTGTATCGAATCATACTGCATTACTTTGTCATCAGAGCATGTCGAATCGTTTTGTACCATATCGTGCAGTAGCATATTGCATCTATACGGTATGAGTATTGTATGATATTGTACTGATATCAGATCAGTATTGCATCACATCGGATCGGTATCGTATTGTATTGTATCAATATTGCATTGTATTATACAGCACTGTATCGAATAGTACTATCATATAGGTATGGGCCAATTGAATGGCAACACTTGGTGACATTTTCGTGTTTTTGTTAATTTTGCACAGAGAAACAATGTGCCAAATACTCTTGGACGAATTTTTTTTTTTTTTTCTAAATACTTTTCAACAAAGTAATTAAAGTTTCGCAGGCATAGAATCACTTTTCAAAAATACAAAGTATTTATTGAGGAAAATAGATGAACCTGTTTTCGCCATCACTTCTCAGCATTTCATACTTCCTGTACCCATATCATACCATACAGTATCGCATCAGTACCACAACGTATCGGTATTGTATAGTACGTACCATATTTTTTTCCCATCCTATTGCGTTCTATTCTATATTTCGGCTTGCATGAAGAGGATAATCCGGTAAATCCTTGTTTTTGTTGCTATACGTAAATACCGATAGCGCCTTGCTAGTTCAATAATAATTTCTCATCTGGATTACTGTCAGTAAAGGTTAATAGAGTGTTTAATCATACGATGACCTGTCTGTGAACTGGACTATCGCGGAGCGGTCATAGTTGCAGGTGTCAGACGAAAGGTGAGAGGCTCCTCTGTGGACTTAATAGAAGCGTTTTAGAGCATTATGACTGCTAATAGAAAGAAATCAATTTCATGTGGAGCATTCTTTAAACATGACCCTGGTTGCCGGTGTATGTCTTCTGCGCTAGTTTGCCTTGGAATTTATTTGCCATGACACTCAGCCGGTGAGATTTAGAGTGCATGCTAGCACAAAAAAATTGTTTGTTTATTCACTAAAAGTTTAGATGCAGTTTATCGTAAGACTTTTGAGGAAAGATAAAAAAATAACTTTTCATACTGCTGAACTTTTTGTTTTGCTTTGGCCTTCTAATTTGCTCCTCCTGCTGTATTCGTCTTTGGCTTGATGATGAATGGGGCAAGAAGTGTGCAGATTCGGCATTTTGAGAAATTATGGTGAATAATAATAAAAAAAAAGTGAACAATGGGAGGGAACTTCATCGCAAGGTGCTTTGGAATGTAACATTGATACATTTGTTAATGTCACAAAGTGTGACGGGGGGGGGGGCACCTCCTTTATGTACAAAAATTGTAAAAAAACTACACTGTATATTTATATATTTATAAAATCATTCATTATTTTTCTTATGTTATAAGTATTATTAAGCTTTATGACTTTTATAAATTATGAATACTTTTGCATTTTGGGAGTCCAGGCTAAGCCAGTCATCGAAGTCACTGAAAGGCTTGCAAATGTCATAAGTTGCCCACTACTGCCACCCGGTGGTTTAAGGGTGTCAACACAAACATTTCTATTGCAACCCATTTGCGAGTTGCCATTGAAAGGATTAATGCAAAAAAAAAAACAAAAACTGTGGAAATACATGATAAAACATCGGGTTAATAATATGTCCAAAATTGACAATAATTCGAATTTTGAATGGCAGTAAATGAGCCTGACATGGGCTACATTTGGAACCTATAAGATGTGGATCTGACCTCCCGTTTGCAAGCATTTAGAAGGGATATTGAAAGCCATCATGTTTTGACATTCCATGCAATATTTTAGCCTCCTTGTATTTTTTGTAACATCAAAAAGTGACAGTTAAAATCTCAATGCATTCATTTGACATGTTCAGCGGAAGCTTGCATACTTGCTAAATTTGTGAAAATATTAAAGTGAATGTCATGCTTCCATCAACATATATTGCTAATTTTCAGATAATCAAACACATTATTGCAAAGCAACATTAAAATATTGTATCAGCGTCTCTGGCTGGTAATATGGTATAATATATATGTATTTTTAAATATATTAATAGTTATTGCAAAATGGTGTGCTCTTATATGGTATTTTGACGGAAAAGGATTAGGATTTATTTTTCTCAAAATACTGACTTTAACGTTACAATATATAATAATTAGAGCGTTATTCATTTTGAAAACCAACTATAAATTTCAATAGGGTGTAAATTAATGTGTTCCAACCAACATTTATTTTTATATATATTCATAGGTTTAAGTAGAAGGGAGCAATCATGTTTCTTTAAACTACGAAAAGCCAAGGAGAAAAACCTTCACCAACGTAATTCAAATCACGTTTTGGATGTCAGTTTGTGTGCAGCCGAGCGAGTTTCTGGCTTGTATGCCAATTGCAAATAAAAACGTGAAAAACAAGGAAATGGACGGTTTGTTTGCAATGGTAAATAAAGAAGGAAAAGGAAGCGATGTGAGTGCACGAGGTGCATGACATGCACGAGGATCATGATCGCTTTGGGAGTTTGAATGACTAGTTATTCGACGGATTTCTTCTATGATCCAAAAGAGGCCTCTTTAGATTGATTATTTTTTTGTGGACCAACACAATGAAGTCTGAAAAAATATTTCACAGGGGGTACATCACTGAAAAAACACATTTGAGAACCGCATCTGAATCAGATGTATTGGAGAGAGAGCGTAACCCGGAAAACACGGACTCTGGATCTCGAGGACCGGAGTTTGACAACTACGTCTTCAAATATGCGTTTTTTTCTTTCTTTTTTTTACTTTCTTCAAATGAACTTTTTGCAGCGTGGATATGATTAACGCTCACTGGAAGCTCTGGGATCAAACGGACGGCTCGCCCCCGCAACACACAAGGACAAAGTGAACAAGCAGCATGTAATCACATTGCACCGCTGAAGAACTCCTTCAAGGACTAATCAACAAGTGAAAAATAGCTCAGAGCCTGTTTGGATGACTGAAAGTGCACGAATATATATATAATTTTTTTTTTTTTTTTTTTTACCGATGACAGCCAGCGAAGAATCTCCATTATACCCATCGCAGCGGCACAGAAGAGTAAACAAACATTTCATGGACTACATTCACTTTTCAAAGTGGAGGTAATTTGGAGTCCTTGGAATGTTTCTCCAAGGTACACGTCATATATATATTGGCCAACAGCCTTTGCGGCGAGACAAAGAAGTCTTTATTTACCAATAATGTCTGCATGGGCTCCTGGCACCTTGTTATAAAAATGTCCCCGAAGCAGGTGCAGGAGGCTCCGCTTGGCACAGTTGCTCTAACATTTAAAAAGGTCGACTGAGGGAATGAAGAATGAAGTTGGAGCGAGCAAACTGGACCTCATCTCACCCTCATCAGAATTTGCACGATAAAATCCAGTAAAAATTCAAACTATTATCAGAATTCGGAATAAAATGTGAGTTCTTAAACGGAATTTTGAGTATGATTTATTCTCTTTGAATAGTTCTGATTAAAAATGATGATAGTCAGAATTTTCACTTTAGCCATTAACTGCTCTTACCGCCACCTAGTGTCTTGAGATGAAACACAAGTCAGCAAATAACTTTGTTTGCTGACATAGTTTGACTACCATACAATGGAGTGTTGCAAAAATCGCAGGAAAATCAATATCATAAATCCAATTAAAATGCATCTAAAACATTGTAATTATAATGGTTTTATATGGTCCAAAATTTGGACACTGATTATTTATGTCCGCAAAATCTCGCACGTCCGGCTGCAATCGCATAGAAATGTGAGAACCAATGAATTTTGAAATTTCACGTTTTAATCATCTGCTGAAAATGTCAGCTCCCTAGTGTTTTTTTGTTTATTCTTTTATGACGTCGTAAAAAAATGAATTTTCATAATTTGTAACATAATGCCACAAGGGTTAACTGCCCCACCAAGGCAAAAACAATGTATTATATTTTCCGCAGTATAAGGCGCATCAGATTATGACACATTTTCAATGAATGGTCTATTTTTAAATTATTTTCATTTACAGTACACTATGCATTATAAGGCGCATAGAACAGAAGCTACAATAGGGGCAGGGTTTTTTTTATTCATCCACTTGATCACAGGTGTCAAACTCAAGTCCCGGGGGCCAAATCCGGCTTGCCACATCATTTCACGTGGCCCGCAAAATGCTAATTATGACTTTTAAGATTTTGATAAAATACCAAAGATGCTAAACTTTCATTGTTAAAGGGCTGTCAGTGAATACCTTAACTCATTCTTTTCTATTGAAAGCTTTATGTCCCAAATCCATTTTGAGCGGGCTGGTTATTTTAAAATTATTTCCATTTACAGTACACTATGCATTATAAGGCGCATAGAATAGAAGCTACAATAGTGGCTGGGGTTTTGGCTGGTAGCCAACGTGTTAACTTACCATTGGCTTAACGGTCAGGTGACCCAATACATTTATTCACATATAAGTAAATAGGATTACTCAGTCGAACATGAATCAGAAGAAAAGTGTCACATGACTTTTAACGATATTATTTTTTTCTTCCTCATCTGCAATCGCTGCCAAATGTGTGCCGTCATATCATCGAGGCTTAAGCTTATACCTGCGCCCATCTGTTCCATCCCGCCGCATCGGACATGATCCCGTGCCGCTGCGGAATGTGGATCTGAAAATGACATCTGGCAAAAAAAAAAAGAAAAAAAAGACAAATTATGCCTGCGAAACAGCTGTTGTATGTAAGTGTTTATGGTGTTTTTTTTTTTTAGCATTAAGGAAGCAATGAATTCATTGATTAAAAAAAAAAAATAACTGTGACAATACAATTGTTGTAGTTGTATAAGGCTGTATAACAAGAGGTGTCCAAACTATAGCCCGGGGGCCATTTGTGGTCCCCCGTCCATGTTTCTGTGGCCCGTGGCATATAATACAAATGAAATTTGGGATGAGAAGGTGTTCAAAAATATAGATGGCACTATTACTATATAAATTGGTTTATATACTGTAGGGGATTTCTTGAAATGCAGAGATAATGAAAAACTATTGAGGAGCATTTGTAATCAAAACATTGCTGTGAATAAAGATAATTCGGCTCGGGAAGAAAAACTGTTTCTTCAGAAGAAAGCCATCTATCTATCTATCTATCTATCTATCTATCTATCTATCTATCTATCTATCTATCTATCTATCTATCTATCTATCTATCTATCATCCATCCATCCATCCATCCATCCATCTATTTCTAGTCTTTCTTTAGTCTTTCTTTCTCTCTTTCTTTCTCTCGATCGATCTGTTCCACTTTCTTTCTTTCTTTCTTTCTTTCTATCTGTTTCCCTTTCTTTCTTTGTTTCTTTCTTTCTTTGTTTCTTTCTTTGTTTCTTTCTTTCTATCTATATATTCCCCGTTCTTTCTTTCTTTCTTTCTGTTTCTCTTTCTTTCTTTCTTTTTCTCTCTATCTATCTGTTCCACTTTCTTTCTTTCTATCTGTTTCCCTTCCTTTCTATCTATATCTAGTCTTTCTTTAGTCTTCTTTTCTATTTTTCTTTCTCTAGCTCGCTAGTCTTTCTTTTTATCGATCTGTTCCACTTTCTGTTTCCCTGTCTTTCTTTCTTTCTCTCTATCTATCTGTTCCACTTTCTTTCTTTCTTTCTTTCTTTCTCTTTCTTTCTTTCTTTCTTTCTTTCTTTCTTTCTTTCTCTTTCTTTATCTAGTCTTTCTTTAGTCTTTCTATTTTTCTTTCTCTAGCTCTCTTGTCTTTCTTTCTCTCTATCTGTTCCACTTTCTTACTTTCTATCTGTTTCCCTTTTTCTTTTTCTTTCTTTCTTTCTCTTTCTTTATCTAGTCTTTCTTTAGTCTTTCTATTTTTCTTTCTCTAGCTCTCTTGTCTTTCTTTCTCTCTATCTGTTCCACTTTCTTACTTTCTATCTGTTTCCCTTTTCTTTCTTTTTCTTTCTTTCGTTCTTTTTCTTTCTTTCTTTCTTTCTTTCTTTCTTTCTTTCTTTCTTTCTTTCTTTCTTTCTTTCTTTCTTTCTTTCTTTCTTTCTTTCTTTCTTTCTTTCTTTCTTTCTTTCTTTCTTTCTTTCTTTCTTTCTTTCTTTCCCTCTATCACAAATTGCCAGTGCATCCTACAACGGTGTGTCAAAAACTCAAAACTACTCTCTTTGGCATAAGCCTGGTTTTGCAAAAACGGATCACAATTTGCAAGGATATGTACATAGTACATTTTAGTCTAGTGTTTAAAAAAGTGAAGTTAAAGAATTTGAAGCCGGCCCTTTCCTCTTTCCATTATTTTTGCGCATACGGCTCTCAAACAAGAAAGTTCCATCCCTGTCGTACGACATGTAATAACACAGCAATAAAACAGTAATAAAGGAGTCAAAGCAATAATAACTTAATGTGACTCGAAACCCTGGCGCGGAATCATGTTCATCATTTGTTAGATCAAATTGAAAGTGACTCACAGGAAAAGCACTGATCCCTTTGACCTGGTGTGCATTTAATTTGCTCGCAGCTCTTCCAGCACCCACGTGGCCGCCGTTAATCTGACACACTGCACATGTTTACTGATTTCGGCCATGGGAATAGTCCTGTCTGCCGCTGTCCCGCAGTGCCAGCCGCGGGTCGCGCAAGCTCACTTTGCTCTCCCACGTCTATATTTTCAGCCACCATTCAAGCAGAGGATGATTTTTATGGAAATTTTCCATACAATGAAAGGATACTGCTAGTACACAGAAATCTTTGTTTTTTTTGTTTGTTTTTTTTGAGTTGGAAGATACCAGCAATTCCTTGATAAGATGTTTGTTCTCCTCCGTTTCATGTCACCGGTGGTGACAGTTGCTGTGCTTACCGTTGTAACGAAGGGTAAGTCATTTATATGTGAATTTCATTTGCATTAACATGGCGTTTTAGAGTACTTTACAAGAAATGGTGTATTTCCAATTTAAAAAGAAATGCCGTTTGATAAAAGGCTCATGTTTTTTTACTGAAAGTAACGTGTAGGTAAAGGCCTCTCAAAGTCGGTTCTGAATTGGCGGGATGTGTCAATTGTGATATCAATATCACACCAATTCACCATTCGGAGATTGGATTTATCCACGTGTTAAAAAATGTGGTATATTGACTTAAGAGTGACTTTGTTTTTCTTTTAATTTAGCCGGGCTTTAAAAAATTGAGTGCACCTTGGAATATTTTAAAAAGGGATTCATTTATTGATTATTCCATTGATTAATCGACTAATCTGGTAAAAATTTTATTTTGCATTAATGTATGACAAAAAACTTTTTTTTCTTCACCAGATTACTGTTTAATAATCAATCGTTGTTCAATTGTTATTCCTGTGTTATAACAAAAATCAAAATAACGTCACATGAATTGGATCCATGTACTTTGTCTACGTTTTTAAAACTGATTCAGTCATTGTTATCCAAAGTAAAATGTCATAGTTTGATTAACACAAAGTGTGATCAGTCTGTTTTCAAGAAGTACCACAAATCTAATAATTACTTTTGAAATGCTGAAATAAGAGAATTTGGATAACTCTAGGTGAAAAAAAATCTATCCAACTGAATATTTGATTATTAAAATAGGTGTGCTTGATTTAATAATCGATAAGTTATTGATTAATAGGTTAATTTTGACGGCTCGACAGCAGATAGTGAACACGAATCCAATTGTTTACATAAAACTGAATTACATGTTGAATACAAAAAATGACAAAAATGTGAATTCTTCATTTGAAATTATGTCTTTAAATCTTATCCTTGGATCCACCAACAAAATAATTGGTTATTTGAAACATAACTCGCTGCAACCCGTGTTTATTTGTTTTTAAAAGGCTTGCTTGCTTTTTACTGTGGCTTAGGTGGTAGCGAATACCAAAAAAGGCGGAGCCACAAAAATCATAGCTGTCATATCACGCAGTATGCAGTGTCCATCTAACCATAAAAGTCAAGAAGCTCTCATGTTAAATGAAGGGGAAAAAAAAAAGCCATTTCCTCAAGGACTTATGACTTGAGAAGTGAACACTTTGGTCTCGTCGAAATGAGAGTGATTCGAACTAACTTTTGTTATGTCATCTTTTATAGTTCGATATCACATTCAGGGGAAAGCTTCAACTAATTTCCTTTTTCTACGTTTGCCAAAGTAGAGTATTCCATTTCCTGTTCGTCTCCCGTTTTCATCTGGAATGTTATTTTCCTTGCGTTGCACTTTATGACCTGATCACCTCCATCATTTCGACACTCCACTCACCAACGGTTTCAATTTCCAATAAGATTCCGGCTTTTTAAACCACCTCACGAAAGAACTATTTCTCAGTGACCCTAAAATCTTCGGTCTTACTCTGTTTCTTCCGCACAACAGATGCCGAAAGCCAGCAGACTCCAAAAGATACCGAGAATTCTTCTTCACCGCTACCTGTTTATCCCGCGGTCAGATTTCAGGTCCTCAATGCTGATCATGTGGTTCTGAGACAGGACGGTCTCGGACCACCCGGGAACTCCAGCCTCAAGGCTCACACGCAGACTTTCCTCATCACAGATCCAGGGTCTGGTTTACTCCCGCCAACTCTAAATGCTTCATATGGTCCGCTCAGCGTGGACGCCCCGGTTCCGTCAGAGCTGCTCCTCACCGGGCGCAGGATCGTGCCGGTCATTTTAGGCCGGCAGGTACGATCCTCATCCCCAATCATCAAGATCCTCTTCCACATGCCGGGTGAGGAAAAGATAGAAGATGGAGCTCATTGTGTGACGGCCTACGCCTTCTGGGGGACGAGGGAGGTCCGCGGGGCATGCCTGGTATCTCCAGATAGGTTCTGCGTGGCGCAGCTAAAGCTCGAACCAGCCTGGTTCGGCTCGTCGGCGGGACCGGGAGGCTCCAGCAAAGAAGCGGGACGAAGCGAAGCTGTGAAAGGCAATCTTGTGGAGGTCTACTTCCAGAGTCGGACGGACCAGACAGGCCAGTGTACGCCACAGGATAGCCTTCAACGAGTCGGAGTCGGGAGGTCTGGGGTCCAGGAAGGGTCGGGAACGCCCTTGAGAAGGATCGGAAGTGTTAACCTGCTTAAAACGCCACCGGGAAACGTGACCTTTTTCCGTCTGAGATTAGGAGGGGCCTTGGTCATCCAGACTTCGTCCAAGCCCGTGAAGTCTGACGATATTGTGACTTTTTACGTCTTCCTGGCAAGTACGTCAACCTTGGAGAGTTTCACATTGAGGTAAGAAGGATGTTTTACTACTTTCGCAAAGAATTATAAACAGACCGACCATGGGCCAAGAGAAAGCCCATGAAATTTTTATTGAGATCCAGTCCAGAACGGTCATCCCAGAATTCAGAGGGAGCTTCTGTCCTTTGGTAACCCCTCACACATCTACCAGGAAGTCACTTGCTTGTAACAAAACTAAAACAAAAATACAGCTCCACATTTGTTTTTCAGTCTTCAGCCTTGTAGGTTATCTGGTAATGTTTTCAGGTATAGAGTATATGAAGGAATATACATTAGTAGATTGTCGTAATCGTACATTATCTGTGATTTATCTTTGTCCTTCACATTTGCTAGAAATTTTTGCCACTATCCTTTAGCTAACCTTAAATCGTGGCGATAGCGCAGGTTTGAGAACAGATGCATAAAAAACGGGCAATATTTTAATAAATACTGGAACAGAATACATGCAGAATTCAACCTGCGTGACGTGACTGCTGCTTGAGGAAGCACCATACTTCCACGTCGTAGCCCCACTTCCCCCAACGCCCCTCCCCAGTCAGCTACATGTTGTGCGAGATATTTTGTAGTGTCTTTTTGTTGGCGCATGTGTGAGGATTTTTTTTTTTACAGACTTCAGCTACGCCCTTTGTTTGGGGCATGGCTAAGGACTGTTTTTTCTATCTATCTATCTATCTATCTATCTATCTATCTATCTATCTATTGCCTAAAAGTGTTGATCTCACCTTTACCTGAAAGTGTTTGTATTCTTTAGGGTCAGATGCATGCAAAAAACATAGCAAAAAATATATGTATTTCAAGTCACGAGACTTATGTACCAGTAAAACGTTTGAAAACATCTTTAAATTCATATCATCTCACTTTAAGAGGTTAAGAAATTCAAACTTTTAACTCTTTAAAACACATTAGGAGTGAACTGAAAGTCATTGCAAGTGATAATTAGCGTCATCCACTTCACTTGATCTCCAGTACCGGCAAACAGGGTGCATTCAGAAATACCTTCCAAGTGTGCACTGCTACACTCCAACTGTGTGAAAACTCAGTGTGTTGCCATTCAGAAATTCTGAGTGCACATAAAAAGAGTGGGTGGACACACTAAGTGGTCTGACTGGGGGACAGCTTGCTCAGTGCGTAATTCATATGACAAGTGATTTTGGGCCTTGTGGAGAGAGCACACTCGGCCTGAGACCAAACTTAAGCGCTCTCAGACGGGCTTCGGTAACTCTCCAAAGCAAATAAGTTTGTCGACATAATGACTGATTAAAATGGCATTTGGAAAAAAAAAGGTGCATTACGATAAAACAATGGATTTGCAAAGACATTTTAAACATTTCAAATACATTTTGTTCATGTTCAAAAGCGCAGACGCTAAGCCTTACCCTTAAACCTAACCCTCACACGTTGGCAACTTATTCCGAATTTTGATGAACACTGACATAAAATTTCTCAAGTTTACAGTTTGTAACAAAAAGTGTGACGATCGCAGAAATATCTGAGCGGGAATGTTTATTTTTTTCCGGAATGACACACATAACTATTAATACAAGGTGCAAGGACATTTTGAACTTTTTTTAACAACAAAATGTTGATAACTAAGAATAATTACGAACACAACCAATGTGGCAACCAATGCCAAACTTTGACGAACATACTACCACAAAATGTGTTAGATTTGGCAATGCCCGCCATACGGCGAATTCAAGTTTTCTGATCCTAACTGCAGAACGGATTAATCCCGTAAACCGGGGGCCCACTGCCTTAGGAAATTTCCAAAAGCAGACCTCAACATTCAGCTTGCGCCTTATAATTCGGTTTACCTTTTGGTAAGAAAAATACGGCAATAATAAAAACGATTAGGCAAGATGGACTACTTGGTCTGTGGTGTTTTATAAGCCGGATAGAATGTAAAAAGACTTCATGTTGAGTCACCGGGACGTACGGCGGACGCGCATCATCACAAGGGATGTACTCCGTGCATTTAAATGCTTACTTAAGGCATTTAAACGCTGATGGGGCTTGACACGAATGCCATCACGAGTGTCGCCGCCTTCGTAAATTACTGACATGTTTGATCCTGTCTAACGTCTCAGTTAGTCGGGGACGAACTTCTGGAGAGCACTCTTCCATAAACAGGGACATAATTGGCAAATGATTCACTGGTTTTCATATCTCCGCATCCCGCTAACATTCCAGCGATTTCTCTGGGTATTTGACTCCATGAATAATGTATCTTGTTTCATGGAGCACGGAAACAAACATCTTTCCCGATCCTTTGGGTAAAAATGAAGGTAATATAGAATAAAAACACGCAGTGCAATCTGTTCCAAGTTTCTCTTGGCTGCTTCTTGAAGCAAATCACCGTGTAGAATTCTTATTAGAATGCGTCACGTCATGCTTTTTCCCTCACTCGGTTGGATCTATATATAATTTAATCCGCGATATCTGAATGTAATCTGCGGGAAAACTGAGAGACTAGCAAAGATATGAGTATTAATCCACGGGAACTAAGTTAAACCTGCACTTGTATCAGTCCTACTGACCGTCTCTTGCATCAAACACAGTGACCCAGTGACCTGATGCAGCTCAGGCTCCGTCATTAAACGACACGAGTATGATTGGGTGAAGCGACGCTGACCTCTAAAACTAAATCTACCTTTTTTTTTTGTGACCATTTGGATTTTTAGCCACTTCACCTGAAATCCCCCCTGGAAAATCCTGATTATTGACGGGACAAGTGCAGTTCTTCCATTGGGGTCAGCGCTTTCAAGTCCTTGTATGTCTGACCTAGTGCCACATCCAGAATGAGATTGGCCCAGAGTCCCACACTTAAGTCCGGGCGAAGGCTCGCTCTGAGGAGCTTGGCAAAGTGATTGATAGGTCCTGGGAGAAATCCCTGCTCCACTTCATGTCTTTGGCCTAAGATTGAGTCCTCTCCAGCGGGACTTGGCCAGATTATCTGTGGCCCTGATTGAAAATGAATCAAGAGGTTAACCCTTAAGGGTAGAGATGATTTGAGCCGACTGCGAGGATTAAGCGGGGGGCATCTGCGTGCGTGTTGTATGTGCGATTTCATGCATGTTCATATCCACCTGTTAGGCACGGCGGGATGAGCGTGGGTGCATGTGTGTCTCTGATATTATCATACATTAACGACTGTACATCTGATTGGACAGCAATTGCTTTGCTTTGCTGGGTTTGGAAAAAAAAACACCAGTACTTTAGCCACCATTTGGGTGGTACAAATTGTTGTACAAGCTCCGACGTTGCCATGGCAACCCCAAATCACCTTTCCTAGTGATCTACAATATAATATCAAAAACATTAGCATGTTTTGCTAGGAAATGTGGCGACAGAGGGCCATTTTGACTGAGGATTGAAATCAAATTTTGGAATCTCCCGACTCCCGATCCGATTTTGATGTACACAGAAACGAATTATGTCGGTCTCGTATATAAGCAGTAAATTCCGAACTCTCCTACAACTATGCAAGCCATGTAATTTGCTCTTATTGACTTTATCAGGGTTATTTTTCCGGCTTCTTCACCGTATTGCTCACGAGATACACCCCCAAAATAACCACTGTAAAAAAAATCTGTAAAGTAGAGATTTAACTTTTTTTTTTTTGCTTTTGTACCCTTCGGTTTAGTTTGTGAGGTAAATCTGCAGTAGATATGGTCATAAATGAAAATGAATGCAGGAAAGGTAGAAGTGTTTTTTACATAAAAAAAAAATCAAAATGAAGAAAAATGTCAAGAAAAATAGCAATGTAAATCTGCAATAGAACAAGTTCAATTCGTGATAGTGAAGCCACAATAACCGAACGGTGATGGACCAAAAAATTTTGATTGTTTAATTTATTGTGTTTCTTTGTGTATTTTTTCCACTTATTACACATATTTTTTTCATTTTGTAATGATATGTTTTTAGGTTGTAAAACCCCAAATTATGAAATTACATTACTTCATTTTACTCACTTTTAAACGTTTAAACATTTTTAATTTGAAGCTTTGAAGACACAAATATTGCACTAAAAAAACAATTACATTTGCCTTATATATTTGACTGCAATTACTATTTTGTTGTTTTTTTTTGGATTAGATTGTTTTTTTTTGTTTTTGTTTTAGCTGTCAACATTTCACAGTGTCCTTCTCTGAATCCTTGTGCCAACCAATCAGCTACCTCCGTCCATTTTGATTTATCGGCCTTAGTTAATTGAGTATTTTAATTCATCCTTACACCTTATTCTCCATTTGTTTTGGATATGATTTTTTGGGGGATCAATATTGTAGGCAGGCCATTATAAAACATCTCAAATGGAAATAAGAACATAGTAATTCTTCAAAAAACCTCAAGATACTTTTTATGAGCTCCCTTTGACAAATCGGCAAACAGCCTCCAAGCCATAATTTTTACCTAATAAAACAGTGAGGGCTTGCTTGCTTGATACACCTTCTAACACCCCTTTGGGGAATTATATTAGGAAAGAGACTCGTTAAAAAGTCTGAGGACTTTTGGAGAAGTGACAAAACTTTGATGGTCCGGACATGCTGAGTCACCGCTCCAGGAACAAAAATATTTTGAAATATTCAAACGAAAAATATACTACTCCCTTACAGGCATCAGTTGATGAAATAAAAAAGAATTGTCGAATGCAACTAATTGATAATCTGTATGCTGGGTGTGTGGGATTAAAGCAGTTTATGAACTTTTCATTTTCCCCGTGGCTGCAGTGCGTATTGATCGCTAAATTGATGTCAGCACTCGTCTGCTGTCCCTTGAAATGTCAGCGTTTGTGCGTCCATTTTACTGCTTACATACTGTAGTTTGTCTATGACCTTGACCCGGCCTCTCCGCTAATTGATTGTTCTGCGGAGGACTGTTTGATTGCAAAACATTTGAAAGTGCGTGCTTTTTGGACGCAATGCATTCTGCGTGTACATTAAACAGTAAACTGAGCTTCTGCACGTTTTTTTTTTTTTTTTTTAAACAGTTTTTGTTTTGTGTTTTTCTGCTCATGCTGTATTTGACTTCTTTGTGTGTTTGGCTGCATATGTAATGAACTGTATGTTTTTTTGCGTACAAAAAATGAAACGAAACAATTCTTACGTTGAATTACATTCTCAAAAGGTGGTTCCATGCAAGCTCTTTCACCCCCACTCAAAAAAAAGAACACGTTAGAAACCCCAAGCAGTTTCTTTAAGTAATGACCACATTTGCATGTGTGATGCTCCCCCAGCAACTTAAAGTTGGTGTACAACTTCTTTTCTGTTCGATTTACATAACAAACTTGGCCATTCACAGGTGATCTTGTTTGTGAGCTACAATCCTTGGTGTCAATCGGTACCCCGGTATAGGTAGAAGTTCCAAATGACACCTCTTTGGCCTACCTAATGTTAATGTTATTGTTCTTATTTTGAGTAGAGGAATATCATACTCTAATTGTGGAAAAAAAGCAACACCTTGCTGTATGTGCAATTTTGTGTTTCACCACAACTTCCATGTAGAAACCTGATGCAATAAAAATATTTATATCTTCCACTCACTTTTAAAAATGAGTTTGAATCAGAACATGAAAAAAACGGCAGTCAAAAAAGTAATACTGTAGTACCAAGAGAAAGCACAGGAGTAAAAAAAAAAAACGAAACAAAAAAAATGGGTATGCGACTTGACTCAAAAAGGTTTTACAACAAGCAATTATTGAAAGGGGTCTACTTGAGCCAAAAACTTTGATATTCGTACTTGCTGGAACAAATTCTAGCCAGTTTTTTCAAAAATATTCTCATTTCAAGCCACTATCCCCCACTATATATATATATATATATATATGTGTGTGTGTGTGTGTGTGTGTGTGTGTGTGTGTGTGTGTATCAACCTCTGACTATATAATGTGATAACTGTTAGACAGAGAAAAAAACACGATTGTAAATGAAAGGATGTTTTGGGAAACAGACGTTAATTTCAGCGTCAAGCGTTGGCAAGAGCAGCGCTGTTATCAAGTGACAGTTTGTCAGCGCAAAATAATTGTTTGCCGGCGTCAATGTTTTTCCGAACGATCCTTTATCAGATTTGCTCAAGCGTGAGCGAGCGACTCCGGACTCCCCGTGGAACATTTCCAGCTCTTCCCTCCGACGTCGCCACGAGGAAATTGGCTCTTTCTCAGAAAGACAGAGGAGCCGCGACTCCACGCGTTCTAACTTTGGATGGAAATCATTTCTTGTCCCCCAAATCTCTTCGGCGCACATGGCTCAAAGGCCCGTACTGTGATCTATTCCCATAATGCATCAGGACCGCTGTGATGTAACAACCAGACAGAAGCTAGATTGCTCCATAACGTCAGGTGTCTGTTGGACCCTCGCGGGACGGTCGCTTCCATTCACATTAGTCATCGTAAGCGTTGTCGGGGCTGCATCATGACTCTGAATCTGATTAACTCCTCTTTCTCCTGGGGCCAACAGAAATTAATGCTAATTAATGCTAATTCTCAGTCTGCCCGCAGCTTGCGACTCATCTGTTTGTTGGTTACTCGCCACACCAAGATCAACGTGATTGATAAAACGCGAGGGAATAAATAAAGCTAACTCGATTGTGCGTTTGTGAGAAACTACAGTAATTACACTGTAAAAAAAAACAAACAAAAAAAATTTGCTGTTTTTACGGTAAAATATTGCCAGAAATTACCGTTAAATTACGGCAACTCATTTTCTGCATTTACGATAAAACATCGTATTGATACTGTTTACGATAATGTACACTGTTAAAATTTTGCTGTGATTTCACAGTAAATTATTGGATATGTTTATTATTACGTTCACAGAAATGTATACAGCAATTTCCTGTGAACGCATTTACAACAGCATATTGATAAATTGATTTCACGGTAGAATAACAATTAAGTACTGTAAAATCCAAGGCTGCTGTAATTTACACAGGTTAACTTAAATACAACAAATTACTATAAATTAATACAGGTAATTATTGTGAAATGCTGGTAATTTTTAACAGTGTATATAACGTGTTTACCATAATTTAACAGTACTTTCCTGGCAGCCATGTTGCCAGTATTTCACTAGAAAAACAGCAAAAATCAACATTCTTGATACATACGCAAACCCCGGGTCAAAATGACCCAGGAATATAATTGCTGTTTCTGGTGGTGGGAGGAAGCAAACACAAGATTTGTTAGTTAGCAGAATTACACACAAACATGTTTCTGAAAGTTATGGATAGTCATGCATGACCGGGGTCAAATTGACCCAGGATGTCAATACTATTCCAGAAAAATAAATGTAACACATGGATAAAAATTAAGCATTGCCTTTGTTACTTTGTGAGTATACAAAAAAACGAGTTTTCGACAATTAGATAATTAAACACCTTCGGGTCATATTGACCCAGAGACAATATATCTGTTCCTAGGAAATGAGTATAAAACACTCGTTAAAATATTATATTTGGATTTACAACTTTGGATTATACACATTTCATATAAATTTGGGTGACCAAATATTTCAATTAGATCAATTAGATAATTAAACACCTTCGGGTCATATTGACCCAGAGACAATATATCTGTTCCTAGTTAATGAGTATAAAACACTCGTTAAAATATTATATTTGGATTTACAACTTTGGATTATACACATTTCATACAAATTTGGGTGACTAAATATTCCCCGTGTCATTCAAATGTCATGGCAGAAATTTAGAGCCTTTACAAAAGAAAACATTAGCTTACCAATTCTAAGTCGGTGTTTGACTTTTTTTTGTATTTGTTTCCTGCAGGGCGACAGTCAAGCCGGGGTTGTCATTCAGTACCGTGCGGCCCAGTGACCCGATGCTGTGGGACGTCAAAGTAGGGCCCGGCAGAGTCGCCGTCCCAAACACGGTCTCTGTTGTTTGCCAGCGGAAGGTCGCGGTCACGGCAAAGAGGTCAGTGGGCTACAGTTGGATTATATCCACACAAAATTGTTTACATTTTTTTCAATATATTTATTTGTTAGACGTTACGCACCCAAAAAACACATTGTACCGTAAAAAGGGGAGAAACGAATCAAAAATGGAAAAATGACAACAAAAAACAAATAAAAGAATCCCCTTTTAGTTGTATTACCAGAAAATAAGTCTAATCACCTAAAAAAGCCTGCAGATAGACACAAAACAACACAAATACAGCCAAGCCCCTAGGGTCATGACAGTTGTTTTTGTTGCAAAGCGGGGAAAATAAAGAGGGGGTAAAAAAAAAAATCTCAGTACTCCACATTGCAACATGGAAAAAATGTAAGGCAGGGACGCTGTAAACACGGGGTCCACTGTAATTATCGACTTAGAAATGTCTCAATTTCATTAGCTTTGCGGTTAATGACTACGAATACGAAACTATAAATTGACATCAACGCTTCTCTGCCCAGCAACCTCCTGCCCACGCGGACCGGCCGACCACCCACCGACCGTCCCGACCCACTTATCCGTAATCATCCATAATCACGGCTCCGTTATCCAGGCTTAAGCGCTTGCACGTTCAGGAAGGGGATTAGAAAAGGGAGATATTCCAAGTTGCGTCCCATGTATGTCCAAGCCTCCCTCCCGTCCCCTTCACACACATCGGATTCCGAAGCGATATGTCGAGACGGTTTGACATCCTCCCCAATGGAGGGATTTCCAGGAAAAAGGGGCAAAACTCCTTCTGTGGTTCATTTTTCCAATCTCACAAACTGCACAGACTGTCCCAGAAGCTAAACCGTAAACCTGCATCCTATCTGATTGGATTTTTCTTTTTTTTGTTCCATTTTTTGAAGTTAATTTCTTTTGGGGAAAAAAAATACATCAAAAAAATGTTGTCTTGTCTGACTTTGGAGGGAAAATATATTTAAAAAAAAATCAGCGGTAGTGAATGAAATTGAATTGAATGTGAATTAGTCAAATGAAAATACATGTAGAAAAGGTTGATTTTTTAAAAATAAATTAAATTGCTATTTTTTGGACTGGTCCAACTTGAAAGTTTATAAATTGCAAAAAAAGTAGCGAGGTAAACCTGCAATCGGTATGGTCATTTAAAATCCGTGTAATATGAGATAAAATTAATTTTTAACAAATAATATTGCTATTTTTTTGACTGGTCTGATTAAAAAAAGAAGAAAAACTGCACGGTAAACCAGAAATCAATTTAAATGGAAACCCATGTAGTCGAGGTTGATTATTTTATTTATAAATAAAAGTAATATTTTTGACTAGTTCACCTAAACAGTAAGGAAAATTGCAAGAAAAATTTCGAGTTAAACCTGCAAATGTTGTGGTCATAATTGAAAATCCATGTAGTAGTGATTGAAATAGTTTCATAATAAATCAAATTGCTATTTTGTTGAATTGTCTGACTTTAAAGGAAAAAAAAATGCAAGAAAAACCTGCAATCGATATAGCCTTAAATCAAAATCCATGTGGTAGAGATTGCATTAATTTCAAAAATAAAATACGTTTTTTTTTTGACTGATCTGACAAAATAATCACAAAAAATAATAAGTTAAATCTGTGATACTCTTATAATTAAAAATCCATGTCGAAGAGGTTGAATTATTTTAACAATTAAAAATAAATCAAATGTTTTGACTGGTCTTAAGAAGAAAAAAAAAAACGGCAAAAAATAGCGATATAATCTCGCAATAAAACAAAGTTAATAAACAAAACCAAACACACAATCACCAAAACTGCGATGCAGCGAGGAATCAGCGTATTTAAAAATATACATATTAACCGATTAAAAAGCCTGAGCGCTTATGATACGGTATTAGTGATGAATGTGAAATACTAGCAGCAATTTTCATGTCAACCGTATTTCACTTGAGCGCTGCTAAAGCTGTCCCAGATGTTGACTTGTTTCACCTCATCCATCAACACCAGCGGATTTACACTTTTGGCTTATTTTTTGCACAACATGTTGCCAATGAAATATAAAGAAGATTTGAACGTTTTGCACCCAAACGGCTGATGCGTCCGACTCGCAGGCGGTTCCGAGGTTACGGGTTTTGAATCTGGGTTGTGAAAATCTTGTGCGGTACCGGTCAAAATTTTGGAACTCCCTCAAATGGTCTCAGGTGGATTAAAAAGTCGAGAAATTCATGTTATTAATGCTTGAAAATGTACATTTGTGAAGTGAAAGTCAATCACCCAAAGTGAAAACGGCAACACTCATAAAAGTTGGGTTGAAAATGATCCAATTATGCGTCAAAAAAAACAACCCAATAGTTGGGTTTATTTAACCCAACTTTCTGAGTTGTTTTGTTTCAAATAAAGCAAAACTGACACGTATTATTCTCATATTGGCTTATACTATTTTTTTAATTTTAAAATATTAAATGTAGTCAATTTTATTGATAAGATAGTAGCTTTTATTATAATAAGAGTTGGGTTAAAAATGATACAATTATGAAAAATAACAACCCAATATTTGGGCCAATTTATCCCAATTTGGGGCAAACCAATTTTTTGGGGTCGTCTTGATAAAATTGGCGGTTTCTTAGGAAAAAAAAGTTGGGTCAAATTGATGCAAATAAATCCTTTTTTTTTAACCCATTATTGGGTTATTTTTCATGTAACTGTTATTAGAGTGTAAGCTGTTATGTTGGCAAGTAAATTAGATTTTTTATTTTTTAGAAACACGTTAGTTTTATCTTTTAAGTAGCAAAAAATTGAAGGCAGACAGCATTTTGCAAAGGAGTCACTATCACACAATTTAGCAATGCATTGCTTCATGTTACAGCTCATTTGCTCTTAATTTGAAAAGAAAGACAAACTGTTACTGGACTCTAAAAACATTCGGGTAAAAAAAAAAAAATCCAATTATGGGTCAAAAAAGAGATCATATTGATCCAAATTTCATGAGTGTGTCATAGGATTAAAAATATAAGAAATTCACTAATACCTAAAGAAACCCTGTTAAAATCGATCATTTTTGGGTCATTTTCTTCCACATCATTCTCGCAGTTTTTTAGCCAAGGGATAACACTTCTGGTGGTGTGATACCTAAGTGGTCACGCCATGTTGAACTTTGACACGTTTTCACCATCTGGGTGAAATTTCAGCTCCCTAGTGTCTTCTTCCAATGCATCATTCATTTTGATGTGAAATGCCTTTGATGTAAAAATACCGCACAGGGGTTAACAAAGGGAAAGAAAATCAATTCGAAGGCGTTTCCAAACTTTTGTTTGGAAGTGGCGAAAACAAGTCAACGAGGAATTGGACAGAAAACTTTTTGGAGCTCATACACTTTAAATTTGAATAGGTGGCCATGAATTAGAACCGGAGCGTAGGCGCAAAATAAGTTTGTGAAAAGATGATGGGAACATAAAAAAGTGTTTGTCGTCCTTTGTCGCAGCTAAAATCCCAATTTGCAAACACGCAGAGAGGTTTTGTCACCTTACTTTTCAGTTCAAGTGCTGTTTAAAACATTTCTTTCCTGTTTCTTTTTTTTTTTAGACAGGCATTAAAGAAGCCACACCTCATTCCCCAATGTAGTTTTTTCGTTTTCTTTTTTAATGGCACTCCTGCCTGCTTAGAAGTTTGTTTTTCTTCAGTCATTTCCTGTTTGCTGTTTTTGTTCAATATTTCCTTGTCTCGCAAGCGAGTAAACAAAGCTCTTTTGAATGTTTTTATTTTTTTTAACCTGCTTTCTAAATATTGGGGAAAACAAAACCGCGGAGCTAGTGTTTGTGTGGAGTTCTTGGAGCTAACGAATTTTTTTGTTTTTTTAATATTATTTATTCTAACCCCCAAATAGCAGTGTCAATGCCCTCATTCTTGTGAGGTCATAGGGTTGTCGTGTCCTAATTTTGGAAGAACTTTAAATTGCCGCAAAAAACTTTTGTTTCCTATTAAGTCGCAGCTCGAAATGAATACACATTTAGAAATTGAACATTAGCGATATCAGGAATCCGAAAATTACATAAGCGACAAATTCCATTCCATTATGGAGATCAGGTGGCGCTTACCATTTCATAGCCAATTTTACAAAGAATTTAAATAAATAATATAATAAAAGAATGTATTTGCACCCCTGTTCACATTTTTAGCTAGCTAGCTTAGATGGTAGTCATTTTGCCGCTGTTACATTTGGCATATTTAATGTATATTTTCATGCCCTCGGGGTCATTAACTCATTCGGTGCCATGAACGAGAATTCTCGTCTTTTAAGATAGTTATAACAATAATAAATCATAAAATTCTGCTCAAGTAAATTTTTTTATGGAGAAGAGCTGACACTCTTGACTAATGCTTACCTAAACCAATTGAGCGATGTATTGATAACTGTGACCATTAGATGGCAGTGTTTCCACACAAACATCACAGAAATTACCTACATTCAATTCAAAGTAAGGAATGGAAATCAATCTTTCATATGATACCGTTCATATTTACATAGACTGGCACTGAAAGAGTTAAGAAAACGGCACATGATATTGCGCATGTGTAAAACACATTACAAAATAAAAGCATACAGTGTTTTGCGACGCACTCACAATAAAACATTGCAGGCATATGTTAGTTCATCTTCCAATTCATTTACTCTTAATTTGAAAAGCAAACTGTACTGTCCCTCTTATGGCATTAAAAACATGAAATTCGGTTTGCTGATAACATCCCAAATACCCCCAGCGGATGCCGGTACCCCCATTTGAAAACCGTCGTTGCTAATTAATTGAGATGCACCGCATGAGCATACGTTTGAAACATGACTCTCTCGAACAGGAGTCTTCTCGAAGTTCTCCAATTGGACTTTGTGCCGAAAGATGTCTCGGAGCTGGTTGGGACTCACACGATATCATGGAGACTGGATCAACCGGGGAACGTCAGGGATGTGGGCCAGATGCGGATCTACACCACCCAGAGGGAGTACGTGGGACTGGCCCCTCTGGTCATGGTAAGCAGCAA
>NC_142383.1:13332500-13352500 GCF_059441005.1 Hippichthys cyanospilos | reverse complement strand
ATAGTAGAGATGTGTTCATAGAAATTAATCATTAACTTATTTATTAATAAAAAATTGTCCACAAATAAATAATCCATATAGAGTGTCATACCTGTTCCCGCCCCAAAAATTAATTCTGAATAAATATTTATCCGCAGGAAAATAAAAATTTAAGCATCCTGTTTTGGGGTTATAGTAGAGATCTGTTCACAAAAATAAATCATTAACTTAATTATTAATAAAAATGTGTCCACAAAAAATAATCAATATAAAGTGTCAAACCTGTTCCCGCCCCCTAACATAATTCTAAATAAATATTTCTCCGCAGAAAAATATTAAATTTAAGCATCCTGTTTTGGGGTTATATTAGAGATCTGTTCACAAAATAAATCATTAACTTAATTATGAATAAATATTTGTCCAAAAACAATATTCAACATAAAGTGTCAGACCTGTTCTCAAAAAGAAATAACTATAAATAAATATTTGTCCACTGAAAAATATTCAACATAAAGCATCCTGTTTTGGGTTTACAGTAGAGATCTCTCCATAAAAATAAATCATTATCTCAATTATGAATAAATATTTGTCCCCCTCAAAAGATAACCAACATAAAGAGTCAGACCTGTTCTCAAAAATACATAATTGGCCGCAGAAAAATATTCAACTTTTGGGATCATACCAGAGATGTGTTCACAGGAACAAATCATTAACTTGACAGGTAACGAGAGGAGGCACGTGACAAGTTGGGTCGAACCATTCTGGTGCGGGGGAGACTCTGGCTTTTTACAACAATTAAATTAAATACAATTCGATTAATACACTTATACTTTTCTGAAACATCAACACTCAATAATTATTTTTGCATGCCTGTTTGTGAGTACCCCCCGAATCTCCTTCAAGCACCCCCATTCGAGAACCACCGATCCAGACCACAGTATACCAGTTGGAACCAAAGACCCAAGCGTACACTATCCATCTCCATGTCGCTCTATAAAACGAAAAAAAATCACGGCGGAGTCTTGATTAAACTGTGACGGAATGTAAATCAGGCCCGCCTTACGAGCGCACCTTTAGTGGCGTACCCTAGGTGTGAGCATCGCCGTGGCAGCCATTAAGCGCAATGAGGTGAGACACAGCAGTTGGTGTGTTTTATTTAAGATTGGAGGCCTATCTCGGCCGCCGCCTCACTTATCTTAACAAACCAGTGGCTCCACAGAGGTAATTGGGAGAGCACTAGACTGGAGAATAGGGTGTAGCGCCAGAAGAGAGTGAAGATAAAAGAGGCAGGTGGAATCAAAATGTGAGGAAACAGCAAAGGGAGGAATGACTTTCCAGCTAAGTCAACTTGAATCCCGACGGAAATGCGGTGCAAGGTTGCCCGTGAAGCCTTTTCCCCCCCCTACCAAACATGTCAAATTACTTCCAGCGGAAAACCTCTGGTGCTCTTTGGTATTTTCTGATTTCCAATTTATTGGCTTCTCCGAGAGGAAATATAACACGTGACGTCCGCAGTAGGAGAGCGGCGACGCGTTCTGCAGCCTCGCGCGATTTACCTTCGAGCGATTGCCTGCCGGTACCTTGCAAATTCTTCCCTGAATATTCTCTTTCCACCTTACATCAGCCTCATGTGCCCCTTGGTGGGAAGTAAAGAAAGTAAAACATCACGTGGAATTTTCATTGTGACACCACCGCAACGATTTTCCGCTCTTGTGGCTTGATTTCTGCCTGTTACATTATGTATTACTGCAAGGTATACTGAGTACAGTATTGTAGGATTTAACGAGCCTCCCTCTGCAAGTCCCCCCCTTACATACAAATACAGTACCGGTCAAAAGTTTTCAAACTGTTTTGAATTTAAATGCTCTCAAACACATGCCTGCCAAGTAAAACATGAACAATTGATGTCTATTGCCATCAACGGTAGTGAATGAGTTCTAACTTACTCACTACTAGCCTGGTACAAAAAAAATGGATGGTTGACATCTATAGCTGTTGTTAGTTCTGGATGGGTTAAAGGGACAATGTGTAAAATTTAGACCGTTTTTCATTAAAAAGGAATAAATAAAATGATTATAAATTTCATAAACTTGCAAATAAATGTGTTCGTAACGACCAACAGTGTCATGGTTTGTTGGGTTGTGGGTTTATTTTGAGGGGTTCTGTTTCTGTTTACGTTTATAGTTCCGGTTTCTGCCCCTGTCGCGTCTGCCTGCGTTAGTTTTGATTTAGTCCACCTGTCTGTTACCTGCGCCTCGTGTCCTCCAATCTGCTCCCTTTGCCTGTTGTCCCTGCCCAGCTGCCATGTGTTAGTTTGATTAGTTTGTGAATGTATTTAAGCCTAGTGTCTGTTACAGCCCGTGTCGGATCATTGTCTCTGTCGTGTCAGGTCATTGTCGTCTTGTAGTCCCGTCTCGTCTCGCCCATCAGTTTCGTGTATTCCTGCCAGCCTGCCCGTAGTGTTTGTTTTCCGTTTTTCCAGCTTGCCTGCGCCCTTAGTTTTTGCCGTCCTGTTTTTCCCGCTTTTTGTTCCCGTTCGTTGTATTAATAAACATGGATTTCATCAACCTCCTGTGCCCTCCTCCGGTTCTGTCCCCGCACGTTTTTTGTAGTTCCGATTTCGCTGATTTGCGTAGTTCACCTTCCGTCCGTCCACCTGATCACTCTTCCTCTCCTGCTCGCGCTCCTCACTACACGTTAGAGTCTAATTTTTCCGACATCGAGGATTGCCCTCCCTTCATCACGTTTCGTTCCAGTACCGGTCCTGATTTTGTTTACCCGCGTCCCTCTTCCGTCAACACTTTTTATCATATTCCGTATTCGAGCCCGTGCACCTCTGATTATGATTTTGATTCAGATTTTGACTATCAGTCCGGCCAGTCCTTTTACAGTTCGTCCGAAGACTCCGATTCAGAGCCCCTATTTGACCGTGACCTTTTCGTGGGCTCCCGGTTGGCATTTCGTGGCCGCCGGTGGAGGGGCCCGCGAAAAGGCCACCGCCCCAGTGACCACCAGAACCCATCTGTTCAGCCTTCCGATCCGTTCCCTCCTGTCTCTGTGTCCCCCTCTTGCCGCGCCCTGCGCCAAGGCGGCAGACCGCCCCTGTCCCAGCGCCAAGGCGGCAGACCGCCCCTGTCCCAGCGCCAAGGCGGCAGACCGCCCCTGTCCCAGCGAGCCGGCGCCCGGCCTCTGCGAACCCTGCGAGCCGGTCCCCGGTCTCTGTGAACCCGGCGAGCCGGACCCCGGCCTCTGTGACCCCTGCGAGCCGGACCCCGGCCTCTGTGACCCCTGCGAGCCGGCGCCCGGCCTCTGTGCACCCTGCGAGCCGGACCCCGGCCTCTGTGCACCCTGCGAGCCGGACCCCAGGCTCTGTGAACCCTGCCCGTCTGCCTCCCAAGCCAGTCGCCCGTCTGCCTCCCAAGCCAGTCGCCCGTCTGCCTCCCAAGCCAGTCGCCCGTCTGCCTCCCAAGCCAGTCGCCCGTCTGCCTCCCAAGCCAGTCGCCCGTCTGACTCCCAAGCCAGTCGCCCGTCTGACTCCAAAGCCAGTCGCCCGTCTGACTCCAAAGCCAGTCGCCCGTCTGCCTCAGTCATCCCAAGTCAGTCTCCTGGCATCCCCGCCGTTTCTGATTGGCCCCCAGTGGCTGTCTCTGTCCAGCCTGCCGTTCCCAGTGCTGCCAGCCACGGTGCCGCAGCCTCAGCCTGTTGAGCCACCAGCCACGGCGCCTCAGCCTCCTGAGCCGCCAGCCTCTGCGCCGCTGCCTCAGCCTCCTGAGCCACCAGCCACGGCGCCGCAGCCTCAGCCTGTTGAGCCACCAGCCACGGCGCCTCAGCCTCCTGAGCCGCCAGCCTCTGCGCCGCTGCCACAGCCTCCTGAGCCGCCAGCCTCGGCGCGGCAGCCGCAGTCGCCTGAGCTGTCAGCCATGCCACCATTGCCGCAGACGACAGAGATGCCAGACGGTTCCCTGTGGTCGCCCCTGTCCCAGGTCAGTCTTGTGCTCTCACTCGTGTCTGTGGTCTGCACCCAGTGGCTGTTCCCTGATGGCACCCCGACGACGCCTCCGCACCTGCCTGACGGCGTCCAGCCGACGCCTCCGCACCTGCCTGACGGCGTCCAGCCGACGCCTCCGCACCTGCCTGACGGCGTCCAGCCGACGCCTCCGCACCGGCCTGACGGCGTCCAGCCGACGCCTCCGCACCGGCCTGACGGCGTCCAGCCGACGCCTCCGCACCGGCCTGACGGCGTCCAGCCGACGCCTCCGCTCTGGCCTGACTGCGTCCAGCCGACGCCTCCGCTCTGGCCTGACTGCGTCCAGCCGACGCCTCCGCTCTCGCCTGACGGCGTCCAGCCGACGTCTCCGCTCTCGCCTGACGCCGCCCTGCTGACGTCTCCGCTCTCGCCTGACGCCCCGCCTGCCGATCTTCAGGGGCAACCGGGATACAAGCCTACCTGGGGTGGCTTGCTGTTCGCCATCGGGCGCCCAGGTCGCCCGCCTGACTCGGCCCGCCGGGCACATCTGCTCTGGCGTCCTGGCCGCCCGCCTGATTCGCCTCGCCGGGCGCCTCTTGTCTGGCGTCCGGGCCGCCCACCTGACTCGGCCCGCCGGGCACATCTGCTCTGGCGTCCTGGCCGCCCGCCTGATTCGCCTCGCCGGGCGTCTCTTGTCTGGCGTCCGGGCCGCCCACCTGACTCGCCCCGCAGGGCACCTTTCGTCTGGCGACCGGGTCGCCCGCCTGACTCGCTCTGGCGACCGGGTCGTCCTCTGGACTTTCCCCCTCGGGTGCATCCCGTTTGGCACCAGGGGTGCCTTTGGACTGTTTTTGTTTTTCTCCTGTGCCCTCCTCCGGTCCCCCTTCCGCCCACCCTGCCTCGGTTTTGTTTGCTTGTCGGTTTGTTTTGGGACGTCTGGGATCCGTCCCTTGAGAGGGGGGTTCTGTCATGGTTTGTTGGGTTGTGGGTTTATTTTGAGGGGTTCTGTTTCTGTTTACGTTTATAGTTCCGGTTTCTGCCCCTGTCGCGTCTGCCTGCGTTAGTTTTGATTTAGTCCACCTGTCTGTTACCTGCGCCTCGTGTCCTCCAATCTGCTCCCTTTGCCTGTTGTCCCTGCCCAGCTGCCATGTGTTAGTTTGATTAGTTTGTGAATGTATTTAAGCCTAGTGTCTGTTACAGCCCGTGTCGGATCATTGTCTCTGTCGTGTCAGGTCATTGTCGTCTTGTAGTCCCGTCTCGTCTCGCCCATCAGTTTCGTGTATTCCTGCCAGCCTGCCCGTAGTGTTTGTTTTCCGTTTTTCCAGCTTGCCTGCGCCCTTAGTTTTTGCCGTCCTGTTTTTCCCGCTTTTTGTTCCCGTTCGTTGTATTAATAAACATGGATTTCATCAACCCCCTGTCCCGACGCTCCCCTGCTTTTGGGTCCTCCGCAACCACGCCGGCGTTCACACCCGCCGTGCACCCCCGTGACACAACAGTATGTTTGAAATATAATCGTAGATCTAATTATCATTAAATGACAGTACATGGGGGGGTGGCACCCCTCCGGAGGCACATGCAATATTTCTCAAAATGGCTTGGCTAATTTTTATTTATTTTTTTTATCTTTAATGCTATCTATGCTAATGCAAAAACCAGAACACTATATATTCTCAATTAACTTTACTATATACCAAGAAGATTGAGAACACCTGCTCTGGAGCCTTATTCCGCTTGATGTGGAAGAAGGTCTGATCTCTCTAAAAATAAATATACAATTATATGTAGACAAAACATATAAATATATGAATAAATAAATAAAATATCACAACACACTCACTCTACCTTTGCTGCCTATCCACAGTGAGGGCTATTCTCCCTAACCCATTTGACTGTGTGACCTTTGGGTCTTAACTGGTTCCAACTAGAATATGTGTGCCAGGGGGCAGATAGATGGAAAGATAGAGAGCATGGAAAGGTCACGACACGACGGCCTGGCTCATTCATATGTGCCAAAGAGGCCTAATCTCGCAGACCAGGTAGGTTTTTTTGATTCAAACTTGCTTTGCATTGGTTGGCGGTTGCTTGGTTGAAAAAATATTTCACAGGGGGTAAATTATTGAAAAAAAACATCGAAAACCGCTGCCACTGACATTTGGATTTTACCGCCTTTTGGGACACCTGGCTATTACATAAACAGAAAGTGAAAATGGGAGAACATTTGGAGTTGATCCAAACAGTGGGAACAACCTCTGAGCCATCCGTTGTGTGAATTGAGGGTTCCAATAACAATTCTTTTTGGCACTTTCAATTATTGTTTAACAGCTCACCATAATGTAGAATCAGTTGGAGCTTGGAACATTGGACCATACAGGGGTAAAGTGGAGTCTCTCTGGAATCCAGATCCAGCCAACTCTGATGTCGTGTTTCATTGCCGTAACTGTCACAAAGATATGATGTAAGAAATGAAGTGGAATTTTCACTGCGTTTGTAGCAGATTCAGGATATCCTCCCTTGGCTGTAAGAAGGCAAAGAGCTTCGAATTTTCATGGCTTGTGACTACTGGAAGTTCTGTTTTAGATCAATCAAATGGACATGACGTCGAGTGGAGTCCCTCAAGGGTCAATCTTTGAACCCCTTTTGTTCAGTATCATCAAAACAGTCAGCAAAACTTCCATCTAAACTAAACTGAGGAAGTTTTTTTTTTTTTGGTCACAAAGTCTTTTTTGAAAGTAATAAATTACAAGTCCAAAAACTTGGGACGCTAATAAACTCCGACCTGACTTTGAGCAATCATATTTATTCACTAAAACAGATTTATTTCAGATTATTTCAATCTGTTTTGCAACCATTGTCCCCGTAACAGAAGGTACAGGGTCACATCAGACGCACACTAAATAATTAATTATTTCCGTTTTATGAATTATTTGAGTCTCAAAGATATATTAGTTTGAAAAACCTGTGATTTTGAAAGCCATATCGGATTCTCTTTGATTTCTTTCAGTCACTTAAGAGTTTAAAATTCAACCACAGAGTAGCAAAATGAGTAAGAAACAGACGTCTTTGGAAAATTTCTTTGGGAGGGGGAAAATGTCCAGAGAAGAGCCTACAACAAGAAAAAGATGCTTTTAACAATAATACCAGGAGTCCTACTTGAAATAATGATTTATAGCATTAATTAGTTTGAGCACTACTTCCTTGCTGAACCAGATGAATCAAGCTAGCATGGCTGTGCAAGATGAATTGCTGGAGATCGCAAAGGTTTTACACTGACTCCCAATCAGCAGTAAAATAGATTTCAAAATTCTGCTACTGGTCTACAAATTACTGAAGGGTTTTGGCTCCTGAATATATTGTTTTCAAAAGATAAATTAAGCCTCCTTTTGTCTGTTTTTACTTAGGTGTCGGAACGCTGCGACTTTGTGTTTGTCAGCGGCAAAGAGTCAAGAGGAAAAAGCCGAGTGATGATCAACTTCACTTACGGTTTCCTCAGCGCGCAACTAGAAATGAGCGTGTGGATGCCCCGCCTGCCGCTGCGCATCGACGTGGCTGACCCTGAGCTCAACCAAATCAAGGGCTGGAGAGTCCCCATTACCACCAGCAACCGAAAGTAAGGTCATTTCCGTGTATTGGGAATTTCATCCATTTCCAACTCATCAAAATTCACTTCATTTTCATGGTCAGGGAAAGTCATACACATCAAACACTGTACCTACTTGAACACTTCTGATACTGTGCTTAACCCCTGCTCTACTGTCCCTGAATAACCCCCACCACGGTAACTCCTAATCCTAAAGAAAAATAGATAGATAGATAGATAGATAGATAGACAGATAGACAGATAGATAGATAGATAGATAGATAGATAGATAGATAGATAGATAGATAGATAGATAGATAGATAGATAGATAGATAGATAGATAGATAGATAGATAGAATCTTTCTACTTACATATCTACCTATCTATCTATCCATCTATGGTACCTACCTAATTATCTATCTATCTATCTATCTATCTATCTATCTATCTTTCCACTTCTATCTATCCTTCTACCTACCTACGGCACCTACCTAATTACCTACCTACTGTATCTACTTACCTATCTACCTACCTACATAACTACCTACGCTACCTACCTACCTATCTATCCCCCTCTCTCATTCTTTATCTATCTATCCATCTACCTACCTATGGTACCTACCTAATTACCTACCTACTGTATCTACTTACCTATCTACCTACCTACATACCTCCCTACATAACTACCTACGGTACCTACCTACCTATCTATCCCCCTCTCTCATTCTTTATCTATCTATCCATCTACCTACCTATGGTACCTACCTAATTACCTACCTACTGTATCTACTTACCTATCTACCTACCTACTGTATCTACTTACCTATCTACCTACCTACATACCTTCCTATGGTACTTACCTACCTATCTATCCCCCTCTCTCATTCTTTATCTATCTATCCATCTATCTACCTATGGTACCTACCTAATTACCTACCTACTGTATCTACTTACCTATCTACCTACCTACATACCTTCCTATGGTACCAACCTACCTATCTATCCCCCTCTCTCATTCTTTATCTATCTATCCATCTACCTACCTAATTACCTACCTACTGTATCTACTTACCTATCTACCTACCTACCTACCTACGGTACCTACCTACCTATCTATCCCCCTCTCTCATTCTTTATCTATCTATCCATCTACCTACCTATGGTACCTACCTAATTACCTACCTACTGTATCTACTTACCTATCTACCTACCTACGGTACCTACCTACCTATCTAACCCCCTCTCTCATTCTTTATCTATCTATCCATCTACCTACCTATGGTACCTACCTAATTACCTACCTACTGTATCTACTTACCTATCTACCTACCTACATACCTTCCTATGGTACCTACCTACCTATCTATCCCCCTCTCTCATTCTTTATCTATCTATCCATCTACCTACCTATGGTACCTACCTAATTACCTACCTACTGTATCTACTTACCAATCTACCTACCTACCTACCTACCTACCTAAACCAGCTATGTGTCAAATTGTTTTTGTTTCATTTAGTTAATAATACTGTGGTTTTATCGACTGTCTACATGCACTAGTTAGTCATTAAAATGTACATGTGGTGCATTAGTGGCCAGGATGTAGGATGGCGGAGGAAGTGCATATGCCCTGGAGATAAAGGTTAGTGGATTTTTTTCAATGCCGTACAGTATAGTCATTACTTTTCACTCAATACGGATGAGGATGGTGTCTGTCTGATGACCCCTTTGCGTTCTACAGTGTAAGCAATTGAACATTTTGGTTGCATTTTACTTCCGGATCCGCTCAATTCTTTGTAGCAGAAACAACGAGGTCATAAATTGAACAAATTCTATGGTTGGGTGACAATGAAAAAGTGGTCCAAATCTGTTTTGGGCCAATTTCTGCATGTCAGCAGAAGTGTGACACTGTATTTTTCAGACAGATATATAAGCTGCAGCAGCAAAATTTGATCGAAAAAAAAAGTTGAATAAGCTGCACTGGACTATAAGCATCAGATAGTTACGCAGAAAGATGATACGTCTATACATATGTCTAATTTAATTTCAATGTCGGGGGGTTTTCATTTATGACCAAAACAGTTCATATTGCAGGTTTATGTTGCTACTTTTTCGTGCAATTTTCTTTCATTGGAAGTCAGGCCAGTCAAAAAAATAGAAATTTTATTTATTTAAAAAACTCGTTTATGACCATATCTGTTGCACGTGTGTCTCTTTAGTTTTCCTGATATTTTTCATCCACCTTAGTTGGACCAGACCAAATGTTGATTTGCTTTTTATTTTATTTTTTAAAGAAACAAACTTTAAAAAAGGGAACAAAAGAAAGAAGTCAAAGTTCAACTACTACTTTGTGGATTTCTGTTACTCCAAACATTTATGGGACCATAAACCTCATGATCAAACCAAGGAATACTGTACTCCAAAGAGATTTGGTGTCAAAGATTTGGTCTTCGTTTAACTCTGGATATTTTCTCTTCCACTGGTAAACTTTATTTTTAAATTTTACTCTTGTTTAAAATGTGATGACCACATGAGGCATAATCTTTTTTGAGGAAGATGTACTCTACAAATATAACAGTGTCGAGCAAGTTCAAGTTTCTTTTTTTCCACTTCAAACTCCGTTTGGTGCATTTAAGGGCCATGTTTGGAATATGTATGTAAAAAAAGTGCTGATATGCTGAATGTAAAAAATACAAAAGCACACAATCAAGTTTGAATCTCGTATTGAATCTCCTTTGATAGTAGGTGAATGTTGTGTTCAAGGGGAAGTGTAAAGGTGAGATATAAGCACTACTACATGGGAATATAAATCTTGGCTCAGGCTTAGAATCATTTCTATCAACATTCTTAGGATAGTGTGCAACTGTTTCTGTTTTTCAGACCCACCTGGAATAGTGAAGAGGACGAGGAAATGCGCAAGGGCAGGGGTTGCATGCTCCAGTATCAGCACACCACACTCAGGGTGCTTACGCCCTTCGAGGCCGACTCGGATCCGCTGACAGACTTGCTAAACGGGGAGAAGCCTGTTGATTATTTCCTGGGACCTGATTGGCAGGTAAAAAAAAGTTTTTTTTTTTTTTAACAGGGTTTCTGCGGGTATCAGAAAATCGAATTCGATGCTTTTTAAAGCTGTGACAAGAATTTTTCAAATTAAGAGAAAATGAATTGGAACAGATGAGCGTTGTTATTAATTCAGAATTTGTCGGCTCAGAAATAAAACAGATGATAGTAAAAACTCTATTTTCTGGAGTTGCTGAAAAAAATAGAGATACTACTGCAAATGTAGTTCCCTCCCGACCTTGCCGACTGAATTTGAATTTGAACATTAACATTGAAATTGTGAAACGCAGGTTTATAATACAATACAGAAGAGATGATTTGTACTGGTTTTAGGATTAAGCCAACATTTCACTGGATGTGTTATGAGCGTAAAGAGCGACATTAGATGGCAAATTCATATTTCCAGTTATGGTGGTGCGAGTAATATAAAAGTCATGCAATGCTGGTTTGCTCAAAGGTGGACGTGACCAATCTAGTGCGCTATTCCCTCAAAGTGGCAGACCCAGATGTGGCCAGGGTTCAAGATGGAGAGGTGCTACAAGGGCGAGCTGTGGGCACCACAAGTGTCCAAGTGAGATATATGTAACGATGTCCAAAATAGCAAATTTCGGCCATGTTTATAGACAATTTTAATGAGATGCCGCCTTCTGCAGGTGCTCTCCCCGCTCACATCATCAGTCCTCGGCGAGAAGGCCGTCACAGTGGTGGACGATAAAGTGAGCGTGATGGAGTTGGGAGTACAGTTGGTGTCTGGACTCTCGCTATCCCTGCAGCCCAGCCGGGGGAGCAACGGCGCCATTGTTGCCATGGCAACAACTCGGGAGACCATCACGCAGCTCAAACAGGCAAGGAACTGGAAAATTCTGATACTTGAAGCATAAAATTGATCTCAGTTTGAATCCCAGTTTGCACCTTTCAATGTGGAGTTTGCATGTTCTATGTGTGCATGGGTGGGCTGTCAGTGGGGACGCTGACCCGAAGTCCAAAAACATGTACTCGCTCATAAGTGCCAGGTTTCGATGTATCCGTCTTATGATTGACAGATAAATAATCTTGGGTGCATCCATCTTCCTTGTGACCCTGAAGAAGACTAGAGAAAGTTGATGGAGGGATGGATTTCAATTCGAGTCAATCAATCAATCAAATTCTGTTCATTCTTTGGTGACCTGGCCGATTGTGTCCGATGTGGTGGACTTTTGTTTTTTCCAATGACGTATCATATGTTAAACGGACAAAATAGTGGAAAGAAGTGAAAAAAAAAAAATATATATATATATATACATATATATATACATATATATATATACACATATATATATATATATATATATATATACATATATATATATATACACATATATATATATATACATATATATATATATACACATATATATACACATATATATATATATATACATATATATATATATATATATATATATATATATACATATATATATATACACATATACATATATATATATATACACATACACATATATATATATATATATATATATATATATATATATATATATATATATATATATATATATATATATATATATATATATATATATATTACATACACACACACACACACACACCGTATTTTCCGCACTATAAGGCCTACCGGATTATAAGGTGCACCCTCAATTAATGACATACGTTAAAACTTTTTCAATCACAATATAGCAATACTCAAAGTAAGAAAAATAATAACTCAAATAATACCTCTAAACACTCAATAGCACAATAACTCAATGTCAATATGACCAACCTTGTTCAACTGTAAACACACAAAAGAAACAGGTCAAGCTTACTTTATCAGTTTATTCCCTGTCTACGAATCCCAATCTCAATATTGATCCATATATAAGGCGCACCTGATTATAAGGCGCTCTATCTTTTTAAAAAAAATAAGGCTTTTAGGTGTGCCTTATAGTGCGGAAAATACGGTATATATATATATATATATATATATATATATATATATATATATATATATATATATATATATATATAAATGGGAATCAATCACAGTTAAAAAGTAAAATCAATAACCAATCCCAAATTCAATCAGAAAATGAACTAACCCAACTCACATATGTAAACAACTTGTTCATTTACTATACAGTTGACCACCACAATTCATGAGGGATCGGGTCCACCCAAAAATGCAGCAAATACAATTAAACCCAAAAATGTCTCCTCAAAACACTGCTAAAAATTCAATACACGGATAACGGCGGTGAAAAATGATACCCAGTATCTTGCCCAAAGTCATCAGGATCGACTCCAACTCAACGGCACCGCTAATGAGGACAAGCAGCATCGCAAATCTAGTCCAGATGATAATCCTCTGCCACAATGTGTTACTTTTAAAAAAAAAAAGTGCGAGCTAATGACAGCATGGGACCAATCAATTTCCGGAGTCACATTGAGACCAGAAGTTTTTGGACCAAGGCACTGCAGTTTTATGGTCTCTGAAGGTCGAAGCAAAGCTTTCGCCAACATTTCAAGGTCCATAAGTCAAATGCAAAAATGAAAAGAAATGACCCTATTTTCAGTAATAGCCATAATCATTTAAGTCAGATTTCCAGCACAGACGGCGGAAGAATGATGACCCTACCATTCCAAACACTTTTATTTTAAACCTGGCATGTATTATTCACATTTTCCAACATTGTTATTAAGATCCTCTAAAATCAAGAATTGAACGTAAAACACCGCTACCGCCTGTTGTGACGATGTCCTTTGGGGATGTCAAAGCACTTACGGTTTCCCTTTACCTCTCTGCGAACACGTGACATTTCCCCTCACGACAACCATCCCCGGCCGGCGTGCCGAGCAGGACGTCGGTCGACAACGGCGCGTGTAGCTAATCGGGTTAAAAGCCCGCTCGCTCGTACATCGAGCCGTGGCCGCGTGCCCGTTTTCAAACGGGCTCATGATGCGGGTGCGGGGAAGCAATTAGGCAGTCTATAGCCGCGGGAGCGACGGCTCACTTGACTCCCACTCGCTGCGGCTGGTCCGATCCCACCTCGCCTCTCCGCCCGTGTCCATGATAAACTCTTCTGACCAGCCGGCTTGCGTCTATGATGGAGCGCTCTTAACGATCCGCTCAGGGCGATTCATAATGTATTCAAATCCAAAATATAGGTTATCCCTATGGCTCCCCGGTGGCTCGTATTAGCTACAGGAAATAGGCCATTGTGTGTTGATGTGATCAGAGTGACTGATTCTACTCTTGTTACTGTAGATTTTGTGGAGCCGGCGTATTCGCTCGGGTACAATTATGGATTTTTATGGGGCTTTAGCACTCCCTGGAGCGTCAGGGTGAAGACATTAAGCTAGGGTATTTAGTACGTGTACTGGGGCAATGACTTGGGAGTAGAGTTGGGACTCGTATCCCAAATCCACAATCACTATTTTGTGCTGAAAAAAAATGAAAAGTCCAATTTGACCATAATGGTAAAGTAAGCACATTTTTGTGGAGCTTTTTCTACTTTGTATGTCGCTCAAAACGCCTCATATCGGAGGTGCAATAGGATTCTCCCCGCACGATTGGTATTCTATTGGCTAGCCGACACGCTAGCCAATCAGGTTCCACGAAAACGTCCAATGAGATCGCTTCGGAATACTGCGAAAACGAGATCAAGTCGGGGTCGCCAACTGTAAGGAGATGTATCTCCTGTAAAATAACTATTTAGTACATATACTGGGGCAATGTCTTGGGAGCAGAGTCGGGACTCGTATCCCAAATCCACAATCACTATTCGATGCTGAAAAAGATGAAAAGTCCAATTTTACCATAATGGTAAAGTAAGCAAATTTTTGTGGAGCTTTTTCTACTTCGTATGTCGCTCAAAACGCCTCATATCGGAGGTGCAATAGGATTCTCCCCGCAAGATTGGTATTTTATTGGCTAGCCGACTCGCTAGCCAATCAGGTTCTAGGAAAGCGTCCAATGAGATAGCTTCGGAATACTGCGAAAACGAGATCACGTCGGGGTCGCCAACTGTATGGAGATGTAATGAGCAAGTCAAGATCTGGAAAATAACTTTCACACAGATCATTTTATATACCGAAGCAGTCAAACAGATGAAAACGAGAGAGAAGATGACATCAGAAAGAGAAGTTAACTTAAAGAGAAGCAGATGTAAAAGAGAACATTTTCTGATCAGAAACAGACCTTTACTTTTTTTTTTTTTTATCTGCAGTTAATACAGTTTCCTTTCACATTCAGAAAAAAAGACACGGAAACTTCTAAGTCCGGTCCTGAACCACAGGTGTCAATCTCCAGTCCTCGAGGGCCGCTACCCTGCATGTTTTTGAAACTTCTCTCTCCAACACACCTGATTCAAATGATCAGAAGCATTTTCAAACTCCTGCAGAGCTCGCTAATAGGCTAATCATTTTAATCAGGTGTGTTAGGGAGAGAAAATGGGAAAACCTGCGGGATACCGGCCCTCGAGGACTAGAGTTTGACACCCTCTATTCAGCTCGTTTTGGATGTAACCTTCCTCCAATACAGATCACACAAATGATCAGGATCATTATCAAGCTTATGCGAAGCTTGATGACGATATCATTTGAAAAAGGTGTGTTAGATCAAAATCCGTCTATTTAGGGGCTTTTTAAGACGGGACTTGGACACCCCTGCTCAAAGTCCTTGTGTCAAGACCTGGGGACAAAACTAGATGTCTTTACTGAATGTTCTGACCCCATACTTTCTTATTCCCAGGAAGCCGGCGTCAATTGCTGGATCCAATTCAGCGACGGCGCCATCGTCCCCCTGGCGATCTTCGACCGTAGTATCTACTCCTTGACAGTCTCTACTCCAGATGAGGCTGTGGCTACTGTTCGCCGCACACCGCAGTCCACGTTTGTAGTGGCACAAAGCGAAGGCCAAGGCCAGGGGGCGCTGGTCAGAGTTGAGCTGAGGATCTGCGAGGAATGCCAAAAATCCAAGAGGAAGAGCAAGCTGGCGGTCGGCACGGGGCTCCTACGAATGAACTTCCAGGGGGGTGGCCGAGCTTTTGGTGGAAAGGACGAGCTTGGTCGGGAAAAAAATAGAAATTTTATTGGGGGTGCTTCAGAAATGGCAGGAGAGCTAAAAACAACCGTGACGTCGCAGATCTTGGTCACAGACGCGGAGAAATCGCTCTTCAGGACAGTACCGGAAACTAGCACCATGACCACATCGTCCAACAGGACTGGGGAGTCTCCTGCTGCTTGGACTGCAGCGAGTAGCACAGCTCCACAAAGTCCTCAATTTATGATTACTTCTACCTTAACCGCTAGTTTAGCGCGCTCACCAAGCACTGCCAAAAACGTTGATACTACGGCTAGCGTTTTTGACCAAGAACAGAAAAGAAGCTTTGGGAACATGCTGGATAATCCCAATTCACCGTCAAACAAAGGCATCGCTAAAGTAGATGTTGCACCAAAGAAGGAGCCCCCAAAAACCAAATCCCCGAAACTCATCGAGAGCGACCTGATACGTACATTCCGCTCCATGTCCGATTTGGAAATCGGTATTTACTCCTTAGTGGGGGTGCTGTGTATCGCTATTTTAGGGTTTTTGCTGAACTGCGCTTCATACAGACTTTGCTTCCGGAATCACAAGACCCCCATACAAGCAGGACCGACACCCGGCGCGGATCCAAAAGATCATAAGCATGACTGGGTGTGGCTCGGTAGCAACAATCCGCAACCCGCGCCCTCGGGCGCACCCGCGAAAGTGTCAACGCTGACCCGCCGCTCTGCCGACGCCAAGGGCCACCGCAACTCGGAGGTCACCCTGCCCGCCATGGTCCCCGCTGCTATTCCCGAAAGAACTGCCACTTTGGGTCGCAGTAGAACCGGCTCCCAGCAGCAGCTGCAGAGAAAACTTATCGACCCCACGGCCAACCGTTCGGCCACCTTGCTGGCCAGGCCTCACCGTAACGAGCCGCTCCACTCGCCTACCAGTAAAAGGAACCAAGTCCAGTTCACTACCTTCACTACACTGGACATCAAGCACTTGGCTGCGCTTAAGAAGAACGGCGTGGACTTTAACTGGACCAACCAGCAGCAACAGCAACTACAGCAGCAGGCGCCCCCTGCTGAGTCGCAAACGCCACTACCTGACATGCCCTGGCCTGTCGTCACACCCCTTGGAGAGCCCCAGTAAAAAAAAAAAAAAAAAAAAAAAAATTGTGAGGGGCTCGTCCAAATCCTCAGAAGCTTATAGAGTTTATAGTAGTTGACTTTGGGCGAGAGGTGGACGGGTTGCTAGGCAACTACAGGCCACGGATAAACAAACACTCACATTCACACTTGTAGCTTTAGTAACTTATGCTTTAGTAAGTGAAGCATGCATCTTTTTAAAATGTGAAGCAGATTCGCTAACCAATAGGTCACTATTCTGCTCCAAGAAATAAACAGCACCAATCAAAAGTTGGAAAATACCTTCAAATTTCAAATGCTCTCAAAATATTACTTCCTTCAATGCCAGCGCAGTGAAAACCAGTTATTTGACATCTATAGTTGTCAATGGTAGTAAATACGTGTCGTTTTGAGATGTTAATGTGTAATATATATAATTGTTGTATAATAATACGACAAGAATTGATGTATTTTCAGGTGATTTAAAAAAAATACAAATAATTCAAATAAAAATACTCAATTAGAGGGTGTCTCTAAACTTTTGACTGGTACTCTGTGATATTTAAAAAGTCTATAAAACACACAAAACCCTTACATAAAAGATGACTTCAATAATAGTCTGTAAAATAAATAATAATAATAATAGTCTGTAAATAAACACCCAAATAAATACATGAATAAATAAATAACATGGGACCTTTTTCTACATTTACAGCCCAAAACCTCTCTCCTATGATGGAATACTTTTGTAGACACAGTAAATAAGTCAGGACAGAGGCAATATAGAAGAGATTATTTTTTTCTAAGTAATTTATTACTGTTTTTTTTTTTAAGCCTTGTTTTTAGAACTCTTGCGGACTTTGTGCAATTGGTCAGAGAATATGCAACATTTGTTATGTAAATTTTTGCAATCTGTCACAGAAACATCCAGCGAAATATTTATGGAAATGAAAGTATGTTATGCAAATATAATCTTTGCGGAGTTTTGTAATTAATTTGAGGGTAACTTGTTTTTTTCTCCCGTTTTTTCCCTAGCGGCTCTGATGTTTTTGTAGCTAATGGTTATTGTCCCTCCTGTCTCTAGAATAAACCCACAGCATATTCAATAGATTTTATATATAAATGTATCACCATGCCTTTTATACGTTGCATCCCATTATTTTACGTCGAAAATGTGCTTCCGAGGAAATCTTGCCAATAAATGACAAATAGACATCCAGTATTTTGCTTGAGTGAAATTTGGTTTAGTTTAACCATTGTTGTAAAAGCTTTTCAATAGGCGGGTCATTCACATGAAATCCGCGTCGTGAATGATTCGGATTATAGGCTAAAGCCCTGCGATGAATCAACGGGATTTGATGATTTAATTACTGTTGAATGGGATTTAAGGATGACGTCATCGGGCAGCGGAGAGTATTTTGCCGATATGAAATCTGCTGCATAGCAAAGGAGTGGAGGAAGCAATTAGAGGCGACGCATTGCTGCTCGATTTTCAGACGACGTCCCCGGCGGATTTGGTGCGTTTGGTTTAAAAAAAAAAAAAATACACACACATCGAGTGACGTGCTGCACCTGAGAAATTGAGCCGCGCTTCAGCAGAAACGGAGAGCTAGTTATGAAACTGTCCTCTCGAACATCTCTCGGGGATAAGTGGTGATTCAGAGCTTGTCTAGATGGTGGGTCCTCCATCGTGAATCACACGGTTGAACAAACTACTGCCACACAATTCGTCAAAAGAGAGAAAAGAATGTTGCAGCATTTATATTACAGGCTCAAAATATCATTTGCAGAACGGTTTAGCCAAGTGATCACAGATTTTATGGAGCGTTTTTGTTGTGCAGATTAATCCTAGGTTTTTTGGGAAACAAAACTAATATGGCATGAATAATTATGGCTGTTTTTGTGCGTGTTAGAAATTTACGACTGCATTTGAATGCATCATGCGGCCGTCGTTATGTTAGCAGCTAGCAAAGACTTGTGCCATGTCACACAAATGATAGCTTAACTGGTAAACAACTGCTACCCAATATGGAATATGTAAAAAGACAGAGAAAATTTTAAAACATTTTCATAATTTTACGAGTCTCTCTCTCTCTCTCTCTCTCTCTCTCTCTCTCTCTCTCTCTCTCTCTCTCTATATATATATATATATATATATATATATAGATATGTAATATGTAATATGTAAAAGGACAGAGAAAAATTTTAAAACCTTTACATAATTTTACCTCTCTCTCTCTCTCTCTCTCTATATATATATATATATATATATATAAAAATATAAAGCGCTAACTGTGGAGTATTTTTTTTTACATTCTTTTATTTCATTTTTAATATCTAGCAATGTTTTGTACATTCATATTCGATCTGTATAAGAGTTTCGGGCTGCTTCTGCTTGGATCAATCACACCCTGAAATAAACACTGATTGGCTGTCATTGAATGTGGTATAAGCTAATAGGCTCCTGTTGTGGGTTAGAGGAAGACATGAAAATGGAAGAGCATGTGAGAGTTGAATGGTAAATGGTATAAAAAAAAAAAAAAAACATCCCGACGGCATCTTGTAGTGATGATGGAGTGAACTTTTTATGAAGGAGATTGCTTATCAAAGAAAAGAGCTCAAGTTCAGCCTCTCGCATAAATGCAAAGCACCCAGCTGTGAATGCACTCACAGCTAATGATAGCAAAAAAAAACGCTAATAAGCAAAGCGCTTTGCCAGACTGAACTCAAGAACAAAAGCCAAATGCCTGGCTAATTTTGAGTAATGCTGCATCACACTTATAAGGTGTACACATCCCAAAAAGGGATGTGGAGACTTTTTTTTTTTTCTTCTTCTACGCTACCTATTATTGGGCCACTTTTCAACTGAAACTATATAACGTTCAAGTGCACACCTCGAGGGCTATTAAACTAACTATAATGAACAATTTAAAATACAGTCAAGGTAACAACAACAGCGTGAGTGGAATCTCTGTATCACTGCAGAAGAATCTCTAATCTGGAGCATCAGATCCCTCATTGACAGATTTACGGGATTGGGGTCATTGTATTGCAGGATTAGAGATGCATTAGTGGACCCTTTTTATGGCGGGTTCCTGATTATGTGACTCATAAGAGAAAATACATGCATACCATATCACTCGAGGCTTCCTTCGCATAACGTGACGCGTGTAACCATTGGTCCACTGACAAAAGATGCAGAACTATTGTGTGTCAAGCTTTATACAGCCATTACAATGCACACAACTGAATAGAGTGGATC
>NC_142383.1:13275000-13325000 GCF_059441005.1 Hippichthys cyanospilos | reverse complement strand
AAAAAATACCTAAATGCACACAAACATCATCTAAATATAAAAATCTCTTAAAAAATCCGAAATACTCTCGTTACATAAATTCAAACAAAAGCCTTTAATTCTCTCAAAAATTCAAATCAAAGAAACCACATAAAACACACTCTACGTTAGCTAGCAGCGATAAACCAATCAGAGAACATGACCTAACATGTACAATACATATCTTGTGAGCGATAAACCAATCAGAGAAGATTAGGAAAAATGTATAGCACGTACGCTGGCGGCGATAAATCAATCAGAGAACATGACCAAACATGTACGATACATATGTCGTGAGTGATAATCCAATCAGAGAAGATTACGTAAAATGTATAGTACGTACGATGGCAGCGATAAACCATTCGGAGAACCGTACATACACTCCTTATTTTTGTCGATCTTATGTTTTGATCGTTTCAATATGGCGCACGGTATTTATGGGTTAAGTACGGAAATAGACCAAGAAAGAAATAGAAATAGAAATAGAAATAGAAATAGAAATAGAAATAGAAATAGAAATAGAAATAGTGCGTAACGATACGGTGCACCACATGGGGTTGCAATTATATTAGCTAAATTCTCCTCAAATTTACAAAATGTTCCCTACGTTACTTAAATAATTGTTAACTTACTGAAAAACACCCTATGTACTCCCTAGACCTAGTACATGGATATGCTATCTTTAGTCCAAATAAGCATTTAATTTTTTTTTTTACTTTTGTTTTTTGTGCATTTATGAGTTTGTTTTACAGAGAGAAACAATGTAGCGAAAAACCGAGGTGGAAATCAATTTTTTTTAAGTACATTTTTTTTTAACTCCATTGCTTCAGGAACCCCCATTTTGAGAAAAGCGCAAAACAAACATTTGCGGCGTAATATTTTGTATTTCCTACTTCAAAACAGTAAATTTCATGGAAAACAGTGCGAAAAAAAGAACGGAAACCATTTCAACGTCTTCGACTGCTTTTTAGTGGCCTCTCTTGACTTTTTCTCCTGGAAAATTTGCGTTTTCACCGTAACCCTCTCCTATTTGCCCGTATTCGTTTAACACAGATCAATCGCCTGTGTGCGAAAAATGCAAATGAATAAACTGACAAGGATAGCATCCATCTTTATAACAATCATTAAGGGCAAACCAGTTTTGAACCGACGCCGCATTTGCATTTCAATGAACTCGTCCATATACATCCGTCAAGTTCCCTTCGTTAGCGAGAGCCAGGTAAAAGGTTCTTGACGTGAAGCAAGGGCCGCAAATAAACGTTTAAGCGAGAAAAGTGAGCGCCGGAGAAAAGGCATGCCGACACTTGAGTGACCGCGTTAACACCCTCAACATACAAATCGTAAACGCAAAAATGGACTCTTCACGTCGGTGTTTGAGAGAGTCCTACAAACAAGCGGGATTTGTCGAGCACTCTTCAAGAAACAATCACCGATTGGGTGGCAGGTAGAAACCGGGGCTGTATTACTGATTGGAGCAAAAGGCATCCGGCGGCATGAAAAATACAACGTACACCCTCTCAATTTAGCGCTAATGTCGCTTGTCACCTCTCATAGGCAGCCTATAATTTGATCAATCAATAAAGCAACATCAAGATGAGTAGACTTGACATTTTGAAGGGAAGAGACAACCACCGTCTGATCATTTCGGAACATTAAACACAGTCGCCTGCCTGAATAAGCAAAAAGTATTGGGACACTGATACAACTTGAATTTGGGTGTGTATTCTTCTGCAATATGTTTTTTATGTTGTTTATTGCACTTTCTAAAACTACGTAGAGTGGCCCCACGGGTTACAGCCTCCCTGGTTTATGTTTTTTTTCATGTTGCGATGTGGAATACTGAGTTTTTTCGTCCCGTCTTTAAGGCATTTTCCCCGCTTTGCAACAAAACCAACTGTCATGACCCTAGGGGGTTGGCTGTATGTTTTTTGCCCCCATCTGCTGGCGTTTTTAGGCAATTACACTTATTTATAGTTACCGTCACACATGGCTCCATGCAACGCGTTACTACAATGCTGGTCTGCTATTGGTAGGCGTCTCCTCATGGAGATGCTGGTCTGCTATTGGGTGGCCTCACTTGTTTCAAAATGGCGGAACTGGGGTTCCTAAATGCATTAGATATTTAACATAGGCTTGGATTGCCCGCCATACGGTGAATTCGCCTTACGAGCCCAACCGCGAAACGGATTAATCCCGTAACACGGGGACCCACTGTATAACCTAAATAAAAAAAAGAAACAACCGAATTTTACATGTAGCAGTTTTCAATGTGATATTTTATAAACCGAGCATTCAGAAAGAATTTAGAATTTTCATATCCACTCGACAGAGGTGGGCCACTTAACGTTTTTGCTCGTCCGACTTGTCCTACAGAGCTCCGCCCCTTTCTGTCATCATCGGTCTGTCATTTTTTTTTTTTTTGATGCCTCCCTTTTCCTGAAGGCTTTTGCCTGCAAAATGAGTCTGCAGAGTAAAAAGTGCATTTAAACATTCATATAGGCCACATACAAAAAAACATAGCATTTTTTTCCCCATAATTATTATATTATATATTGTATTTGGTCTGCTTTATACATAGCAGTTTTGAAAATGTTCAAAATCTATTATTTATTTTTCCCTTAATACTATGGTATATACATAACACATATATATATATATATATACCATGTAAGTGCAACTCAATGCATTATGGGAAAAAATATGTATTAGCATTTAGCTTGCTAATACTTTGACATACTTGCAAATGTGTTCAAACATTTGCTAAAAAATGGCTTTTGTTTACGTACGTTTTATACATAAAGGGAAAGTTAATTATTTATGATTTATCGGAATTGTATTCCCCGTTTATTTTTTCATTGTTTTAGTTGCAAAAAAAGTAACTTAACTAGTTAGAGTACCACTATGCAAAAAAACCAAACAAAACCCACCAACCAATTCAATGACCCACAACGCATGAAAGAAAATGCATCTGAGATGTCATTTTGTACCCCTTCCCTTACAGGAACACAAATTCTGCTCGTTTACGAAGAAATCCTTCTGCTGGGGAAAAAAAAGTTCAAACATTTCTTCTCCTCAAGAGGCCTCATCCTAACAGTGCACTCGCATCATCTCCTTGCCATTGTTTATCCTCTAAACAGGCAGAAAATAAGACAGGCCAATAATTTCTGATATGCAAACATACACCTACTTAGCACAAAGGAATGTTGCGCTTGCAAAAAATTGTGTAGGATGCATTAGCATAACTTTCTTGCTTGCAGATATTTACACTGGAGCAGGATTATACAGAAATTCCGCCATATAAGGGATATATTGATTTGTTGGTCTACAAATGCGGTAATTGGGCCAAAAAGTAAGGAGAGATATAAAAATTAGTTTGTTCGAAAAGGGGGGGGGGCCCTGGAGCAGATATACCGGCACAAGATATCCTAATTGCTACTTCGGTTTATTCAGGAAAGGGTACAGGATCACGTAATTAAATTGCAATATTTATCTGTTTAATGTAGATGACATATTTGCATGCCACTACAAATTCGGCTTTATTAATTTCACTCAGCACACAGGCCTACGCGATACAGTACACACTTTTGTTTTTAATTATGCAAATGAGCGGCGGAATTAGCATTTTTGTGATTATTAAACTTTTTGTCTGGTCAAATTGTGCTTCCTTGTGTAGAAAGTCTCAGGAAGAAAATAAAGTGATAAAGGATGGAAGTGATAACTGTCGGGCCATTTTGCAGAAAATAATTAAAACTTTTATCTATAATTAGCTGAATAGTTGCACAAAGTGGGACTGAAGACATTTGTGGTTGAATTAAAGAAACAGCTGGCATGTCAGAAGATAAAAGAAAACAAAGATATTAAAAATAAAAAGCACTTCAGATTTTTTTCTCTGGTTTGATGATTTGGGAGATTGAAGTGAAGTCCATCTATTTATCTTTGATGGTACTTTTTGATTTGGAAAAAAAAAACATGTGTATCTCTCTCTCTCTCACTCTATTTATATACATATATATATACATATATATATATATATATACATATATATATATATATACATACATATATATACATATATATATATATATATATATATATATATATATATATATATATATATATATATATATATATATATATATATATATATATCTTTTTCTCTCTAATGACTAAATTGTGGCATTGAAGCTTGCTGAATATTTATTTTTTTCAATCTTTTGCACAAAATCAATGAGCTTTATGCTGTAACTGATTTAAAAACAGTATCCAAAATTGTTGTCGCCACATTTTTCATGGGCATTATTTTGGAATTAATTAAAACTAAGTAAATGTAAGTAAATGTGTGTCAGGATTTGTATTATTATTTTGATTAATATCAATTAAAATCATAATTTTGATTTACACGCTATATACATACACACACACACACACACACACATATATACATATATATATATATATATATATATATATATATACATATATATATATATATATACATATATATGTATACACATTATATATATATATATATATATATATATATATATATATATATATATACATATATATATACATATATATATATATACATATATATATATACATATATATATATATATATACAAATAAAAAATATATACAAATACATACATATATGTATATCTATATATACATATATAATATCTATATATATACATATAACAAATTAAAAAATATATATATTTAAATAATAACATTAAATATGTACAGTCTATGTATATATACATATAACAAATACAAAAAAAGAAAACTTATACATATAAATATTTATACACATACATACACAGACACACACACACACACACACACACACACACACACACAGTGCATACAAGCGAAGCACTATTCCACATGCAGTTAGCATTATGGGTATGTATTGAGTGGCTACTTAATAGTACAGATAAGTAAGCTAGTAATTACTTAGATCATAAACATAACTCTGTGAAATAAACCAAAGTTAGAAAGATAAGCATAGTCATCCTGTTTCTAAACTCTTCGTCTGTTTAGCACAAACTACATCCAAAGCAATAATTTCGGGTCGGTCCGTGACATTGGGCCGCAACGCCAAAAACACCAGTCCTCGTTATTGTCATCATTACACACAGGGAGCCAGTATACACATCATTACCCCCCCAGGACTCCCCAAGGACATTGGAAAAGACAGAAAACGAAAATATTATCATGTAAGCAGAGGAGATTAGAAGTGGAAGCGCCACGAGTGTTCCTAAAATGACCTCAGTTTCACTTAACCGACAGCTGTTATCAGAGATTTACATTCCATGACAGTCCTCAGATCTAAACCCAATAGTTCATTTTCCGTACTGTTGCGAAAATATCGTGTCAGGTTCCATTTTTTTTTTCTCCAGAGTGGTAGAAGTGTTGCAGTTCTGCTGGCTCACAGTGGTTAGCGTGCAGTTGGTTTAGAGAGTGCACTTAAATTACAAGACATGGTTCCTTGTCCAATGGGTTCAGGACTGTTGGTATAGCAACAGCAGGAAAAAAAATCAGCGGAACAGGTAGATAGCGGCGTGTGCCTGCACAGCGAGGATGGTTTGTACCGGTGACGGGCGTCTGATTCATTATAACTGACGAGATGTCAGCGTGTCGACTTCCTGCCAGTTTTGTGATGAAGGCCCGAGCGCCAGTCGGCGAAGGTTAACACCGGAAGGGAAGTAATACAAGGGAGACGTTTCAAACGGGCACAAAGTTGCCAAATGTGGATGTCTTCACAATTGGGACAGAATTTTCCAGCCCGGACAAGGTTGGGATCAAAAATCGTCAAAATAATTTCACTTTTTTTTTTGTGATACTCTTGGAAGGACAAGTTTAGGGACCGCTTGTCAGTCTTCTTCTCCATTATATGGTTGGCGATGTATCTAAAGCGCCCGTTGCTGACCGTTTTACATCACATCACAAAACATAATTACAGCCATCATGAGCAACATAACAAAAAAAAAAAAAACAAACAAAAAAAACCTGACATACTTACTTGAGGGGGAAAAAAAACCCCAACAACTTTTATATATCCAGTTTATCCACACACACACACACACACACACACACACACACACACACACACACACACACACACACACACACACACACACACACACACACACACACACACACACGAGAGCGAGAGAGAGAAATAAATAAACAAAAAATTTCCAGAAATATTTGTGATTAATCACATTTTCCAATTACTATTTCCCATGAAACTTGTAATAGATATTCGCTTTAGCAAAGTGTTAGAATTAACATAGAATCATCATGTAAAAATTTCTTAGTTTTAATTATAATACCTATCTATCCATATATATATATATATATATATATATATATATATATAAATGAAAACAAAAAGTCCAGAATTATTTGTGATTAATCACATTTTTTAAATACTATTTTCATATGAAACTTGTAGTAGATATTCACTTTAACATATAAAAATCATATAGTTTCTATATATATATATATATATATATATATATATATATATATATGATCTGTAAAGTGCTGTAAAGAACCCTACTTCATTAGCTACTTTGCACATCCTTTGGGTCAATCTACCTGTGTTCCAAGACTCATATGTTTTATAATAAAGGGGGAAAGGTGAGTTGCATGGAAAATGCCACATTAACATGTAATAAGACTGACATCTCTAATTAGTTTGCCCTTTGAGAAAGAAGAGCATGTCTGTGATCGTCTAGAAAGAGACTAATTGTCTGTGAAGGTTACGAGAAGTTTCAAACGATGAGCTGCACTTGCCCTCGTACCTGGGTGAGATTATTGTTAATTTGGTATTTCCAAATATTGGTCCTTGGAGCCCATGAGCTTTACGTTTATTTCTTGAAAAAGTTTGACATTGATAAACGTTAGCCTAAGTTCAGAATTGATTTTCACCAAAAACACCATTTTCAAATCATATTGTCAACAGTTTCATGGTTCTCATTCAACCCTGGTCAGCGCTGTTGTTACGCTAGCAATGGGATTATAATGGACACACACACACACACACAAACACGCACACACACACACATATATATATATATATATATATATAGGGATGCACATAAGGTACGCATGCGTGACAGATCTGTATCCATTATCAGTATCCTGCCTAATTTTCACCCATGTTAACAACCGAGCCTGAGCTGAACATTATATTCAGTCTCCTAAAAGTGTCTCCTAGATGTGCTGTAGATTGAAGCACACATAAATGTGGTGATTTACCGCTCATGTCCTTAGCTAGCAGACAAAACCGGTGCATTTGACACAGGATTGAAAATTTCCTGTTCTTTATTTGACAAGTATGGAAGGACAACCTGAAGGAACACCGCAGCCTATCCCACGTTTCTTCTTGACGTTCTAATAGCTAAGCAGGTGCATCCCATGTCTTCCGATTCTGAGGATATTTGTTTGTTTACTGAAGCGGCTTGTACTGGCTGTCAAGCTGCGTATCATTTTTGTGAAGGTGCGAACGAGATTACTTACATTGTCTCTCAACAGTGATGGAGGATTTTCTTCTGACTTCCTTGGACGAGTTCAACAGGAATCTGGAAAAAAACGCGTAAACCACAACCAATGGACTTATGAGACTTTGAGGATTCAGGCTTGAACAAGATTTACGTTGATTATCGTAGATAATCGTATAAGAAAAGGGTGATCGCGCTATTATGTCATTATTTTAAGGAATAATCATTTTTAAAAAGATAGTGACTGGCCTTGTGGTCATCGCTTGTGAGACTGACGAAGAAGTGGAGAGTTTTGTGATGACTGCGGACAACTCCATTTTTCTTGGCAAACGTGGTCATAAACAAACCAAAAACCCAACCGGACAGACTGATAAATTATAGATAGTCCAATGAATCACACATCAGCGTGACAGAGAGGAGTCACCTTCAGACACAATTCATTTAGGAAGGACGAGCTGGACGCACGCTTGACAAGATGAGTGACGAGGCCACGTTTCACAGTTAGTGATTGTTTGTTTATTCACTGCTGTCATGACTGCTTTTCAGGAATTCCAAACTGTCACATACAGCTCTTTAATTGTGTTTCTTGAGCCATACAGATGGTACACCGGACTGAATTCTTATAAATAAGAGATTGTCTATGATGCAACTAAATCATAATCTTTTTTTTTTTTATATAATTGTGTATTCTATTAAAATGAGTCAAGCTAGTTGACTTCTATCGAGTAACGTAAAAGAATCAAACGGGGAATCATTATATAAAGCAGAGAAGAAGCAGGGCCAAGAACACGGGTAAAATCAGCAGCAACATACAGAAGCCAACCCAAAACTCATTTTTACAATGTTTGACTGCAAGAATACAATACTGACATGTCGCCTTGGGCGTTTTCTTATCTACACACTTTCATTCCAGGTACCAGATCCAACACACATTCCTCCTTAACGTCATGCATTGATCTGGTTTCTGGAGACGAAGCAAAAACCGAAGAAAAAGTATTTATATAAATCGTTACTGTACATATACCGCTAAATAAAATTTCGCTTTTATACAAGTAGAAAAATCCTCCACGAATCTATGTTTGCCGATTTGCAGTACAGGGCATACAGCAACTAGTGATGGACAAACGAAGCTTCGTGAAGCATTCGAGATATTTTTTGACTGCTCTAAATGGCGTTCTCGGCTCAACGAGGCAAGGGAAATTTAATTCCACTTGTCAGATCTCGTTTACCGCAGGACTATTCCAAAACATTCCTGACTCCCGTTTAAAGGTTTATAACTTTTGAGTATTTGCTTAAGCCGGTGTTGGGAAAGGATTCGTCTACGTTGGCACAACCACAGTTCTGGGACGCCAGTCTGGTCTTAAGTCCTCCCTAGCCTTTTTCGAGATGGTTCTTTCCATTTTTCTGATCACGTGCGGTAAGTACGATTTAAATTATTCAGCTGTCTTTATTAGAACTGCCCTCACTAAAATCTCTTATTAGCTGACGTAAATATATCGGTACAATACACGACCATACCGAAGTATTTTCACTTTTTTAAACAAGAGCGCCATCTAGAGTAAAAATATAACAGACGCTTCATGAAACTTCATTTCCCTCATCACAAACAGCAACTCTGCAAAAGCAAGCAGAGCACAAACGATACAATTAAAACAAGATGATATTAAAAGAAAACAACGTAAAATACGAGACGCACGGAATATGAAACAGAACCTCAATTAAATACAAAGAACAAACACGGAAGTTAAGCAACAATATCAAGTTCACGTATTGTCTTTTGTCGTGGTGCTGCGACAAATAATTGATCGTGGCCTGGCACGATCCTTTTCTCGGCGCCGTCACAGGTCCGAAGTTGGCGCACGGTGCGTAAGTACGATGCAGTGAAACAAAGTCTGCTTCCTTGGTCACCTCATGTCCTTTCGCTTCCCTTCTTCATTCCGAAGGCATTCGGGTGAGTTTCACTTAAGTCCGCGGAATGGCCGAGCAGCTTCTAAGCAATGTTCTTGATAGCGTTCTCGTTCAACTTTTCCATGTAGTTCCTAAGATCCTTGGAATCCCCGAGCTCAATGTCCGGACAAACCCACTTGATCTCGCTGGTTTGCATTAACGCTAACGGGCTAAGGACAGGACATCCGTTGCCGGATTTGATGTTGGAAAAAGTGGTAAATTTCACTCGCTTTCTTTTGGTCGTAGGGGAGTTAAGCGATTCGCTTCGGGGATCGCGACATCCGCCGCCGCTCGCGTTCCCGTGTTGGGCGCCTCCGTTTAAGAGTTGGCTACCTTCCTCCGGAGTTCCGCCCAGCTCGTCCAGTTGTTGCTGCAGGCACAGCCCCTCCTCTTGGCCTAACCAAACCCAGTCGTGGGAATGCGGCATGGTCTCCGTGGCCTCCAGAGACAAGTGCTTGCTTCGGTACTTGTATGTGTAAGAGATGCAGTTTATTAGGAACACGAGGATGGCCAGGCAGAAGACTCCCAACAGGGCATACATTCCGATCTCCAGGTCGGTCATGGCTCTTCGGGTCGGCAGATCGTCATCGGTGCTGCGACTACGGGGATGCTCGCCCTGATCGGGGTAGTCGGAGAATTCGCTTTGGATTTTTTCCTTGGCGTCTGTAGATAGACGCCCGCCGTTGGCCCTCGCCGGGACATGGCCCCTGATGGTGGTAGCGCCGCGGTTAATGAGCCCGGTTCCCATATCGGAGATGGATCCGCCGTAATAAGGATTATCGGGCCGTGTGCGACGGTCTCCTGAATGTTTATAGAGCTCCTCGGGTCCTTCAAATCTCACCTGTACGTTGGCCATCCCGGTGGCCAACGTGGCGCGCTTTTTGGAGTTCTGGCACATCTCAGACATGCTCATTTCAACACGTACGAGCAAACCTTGACCTTCGCCCTTCGCCACAATGACCGGCCACCTCCAAGCTGCGGTCCGTTGCACTACCACCACTCGCTCGTCCAGCGAGCTGGCAGTTAGCGTGAAATGGGCCGGGTTGTAATTCTCGAGCGGAGTCATGGAGCCATCGCTAAACTGTAGCCAGGCGCTGATGAAGGACTCCTAGGGAAATGATATAGAGGAGTTTTAGGTTTTGTTAGAAATACGGCACATACTGAGTACCATAAACAGTCGCCCTTGCGTGAGGGCTTCCGTTTGAAGCTTGATAAAAGTAAAAGAGTGAGGAGGACCGTCTCATTCCAGTGGACTCAATCTTGTGAGGCACCTAGTTTCTTGGGATTTGTCCTGTTCCTTCCCTAATATACAGCCATTCATTATCTATAGCTGCTTACCATCACTAGGGTTACTGGTGTGCTCACACCTACCTTCAGGCAGTAGGTGAGGGACACCCTGGACTGGTTGTCCAATTCACCCACTATGTTTGTGTGGTTGTGTGAGGAAACCGGAGTACCCGGGAGAAACACACATGGGCACGGGGAGAACATGCAAACTCCACAAAGAAACACCGCTGGAACTGAACCCAGGAATTCTGAACTGTGAAGCTCCACCATTCTTTTCTTATTATATATATATATATATATATATATATATATATATATATATATATATATATACATATACACACACACACACACACACACACACACACACACACACCGTATTTTCCGCACTATAAGGCGCACCGGATGATAAGGCACTCCCTCAATCAATGAGACATTTTAAAACTTTTTCCATATACAAGGCGCACCGGAATATAAGGCGCATCCTTAAATAATGACTTATTTTTAAACTTTTTCAATCACAATATAGTAATACTCAAAGTAATAACAATAATAACTCAAATAATAACTCAATAGCAATATGAGCAACCTTGTTCCACTGTAAACACACAAAAGAAACAGGTAAAGCTTACTTTATCAGTTCGTTCCCCATCTACGAATATATTGATCCACATATAAGGCGCACCTCATTATAAGGCGCACCATCAGCTTTTTTTTAAAAAAAAAAATAAGGCTTTTAGGTGCGCCTTATAATGTGGAAAATACGGTGTATATATATGTGTGTATGGAAACAGTTTGGTGATAATAGCAAAGGACAAACAAGATGAGGAATGACACTAAAACCTTCACCAAGGCTTCAGTAACCCAGTATGCAAACAAACACTGAAAATAACTCTGAAAAACAATAATATGCACATTGCTTGAAAAAAACTAGCGCATCCTAATTATGCGAGAGCGAAGGAAATTGAAGAAAATATCTCCTCAAGATGAATATTATTTTCCCTCCGAGGGAAAAGTCAGTTGCCTTCTGCCATTTGAAATGATAATGATCACAATAACAGAGACGTTCACTGGTTGTATATGCAAATGAAAGGGAAGGAGTCCCAACGTAAAGTTAATCATGAGGATAAAAATAAAAAAGGAACACGTCCTTAATTATCACCATGACTTGAACTCGCCAGCCAAAAATAAAGAGCAGCTCCGTGCCAATACGCTAAATACTAAAAATCTCCTTCCGCTCTGGTTCCACTCACCTGTTGGGCGGCTTCAATGACTTCCTGCGTGGTTGCGGTGGCGACGATGGCGCTGTTGCTCCCCGGGCTGAGGTGCAGGGACAGCGAGAGCCCGGAAACTAACTGCACCCCCAGCTCTGTCACACTCACTTTATCATCCAGCACCCGGATTGTCCTCTCAGCCAGGACCAATGATGTCAGAGGAGACAGCACCTGCAAGACACGCGACAACATTTGCTTGCTTCCACCTCCAAAAATACCGCAAGCTTTTTATTATGAAAGATACACTGTAAAAAAAGCGGGAGTGATAGTTACTTGAGAACCATTTTGCCATACCACTCAAAGTACATTTTTTACAGTGTTGGAGGGACTTTTTTTTTTTTTTAATTTATGACCTTTGGATTGAGGTAGTCTACATTAGGGTTCCATCCGATACGAGCTATATACAAAATACACAGCACAATCTGGAGGCTGTCTTCTTTAATTACTGTTTCATAAAAAAAAATTAAAAAATGGTGAAAAACTAATTGGAAAATTTACTTAAAATTTCTCATTGACAAAAATAACATTAGTTTTATTCAACTATCACCTCACATTTTTTTACAGTGTATTCAGCTTTAATGTTTTTTTTTTTTATACCCAAAAAACTAATAAACATTTCTTGATAATGTGGATCATCTAAAAAAAAAAAAAAAAAATTCCAGAAATAAATAAAATCAAAGCTTAAATAATTAAAAACACTGAATAAGAGGGTATGTCTAAGCGTTTGACTGATACTGAAAATACATTTTAAACTTAAAATTGATGAAAATGTCATATAATACAAAATACATTAAAAATTTAAACATTTATAAAAACATCATAGACGTTGGTTTTTGATTTTTTATATCAAATTCTATTTTTCAAATTTAAATTTGTTACTTTTACTTTTCTTTAACTACCTTTGATTTGGGCCAACGGAAAAAAAAAATCCCTTCTTTATATTCAATTGAAATATTTTTGCAAGGATGTTTTCAACCTTTTTTTCTACAATGTAACCACTGCACAAACTAACAAACAAAAACAAATAAGCACATAAACAAACATATCAATTTTTTTTTTTTACTAAAGTGTATTTTATCGGGCAACACCAAAAGATAGAGTTCATGTAAAAAAATAAATAAAATAAAAATAAAAAACATTGTGCAAAGGAGCCACAATTGATGAGGTTTGCTTCATGTTCCAATCAATTTGCTCTCAGTTTGAAAAGAAAACTTCATAGTCCTTACCATGGCATTTACATACGCCGGATTTACTCTAAATGAAACATTAAGAAAACACATACATAACTTACTTGTATTTTGGTCATTCCAGCATTTCGTCCAATTACGACTTGCCCCTCCCACAGTTGCGCAATCTTTGGGTCATCCACCTTGAGTGAGTCCTTCACCAGTTGCGTCACATCCACCTGCCAGTCGCTGCCCAACAGGAAGTTGCGCTGGCCTTGCTCGTCCTCGTCGCCGGTGCCTTCTTCACTTTCGGACACAAAATGCGTAAGAACTTGAAGGGTGGTGCTCTGGTACTGAGGTACGCAGGACGCCTCGCTCTTCCCCTCGCCCGTTTCGACGTCCTCGTCGCTATACCTGAAAAAAGAGCAAAGACAAAAAAAACCCAACATTTTTATTTATTTTTTAAGGGGAACATTATTAAAATCAAAACCTCTGATCTGTTGTGGCACTCGCCTGATTTGTGACCGCCCAAAAGTCAGAGGCCTCTCGGTATTTTTAAAAATCCATTAAAAACAAGCTACAAGAGACGACCTGCTGCTGCGCTTGCATTCTCATTTTGTTCCAAAGGGCAGCTTATATTTTGCGATTTCTCCGTCATTTATTCTGCTCCTGGCATGTACCCTTTGGAAGACGGGAAAAAAATGTTTTCAAAGGCAAACCTTTTGTTCCTTGAGAGCATTTTAATGGCTATTCCTTCTTTATATATATATAGTTTGTTTGTTTTTAATAGCAAAGTCCCACTTTGACCTTTTATTTAATTGTAAAATTTTGATGGTCTACACAGCATTGGTGTATGGCAGCGGTTCTCAAATGGGGGTACAGTGTCCCTGAGGGTACATGGAGAATTAACACTGTTTCTATATCAGCAAATCAAATTTAATGCTTTAAGACAGGAGAATGATATTACTTTCAAATTAAGAGCAAATTGATTGGATGATGAAACATTCGATTCCTAAACTCCATTATAGTTTTTGCATGTTTCCCCAATAGCAGTGATTCTGAAATGGGGGTACAAGTACTCTTTTTACTCTATTTCAACAGCTTCCTTTCATATATCAGAAAATCCAATTTCATACTTTCAAATTGAGAGCAAATTAATTGGAACATGAAAAAAATGATTGCTACATTGTATTACAGTGTCTCTTTAGAAAAATGTACATCGTTTTCAAATTAAGAACAAATACATTGTATTATAAAGCAATTTATCACTGAATTGTGTTGTAGTCACTCCTGAGCAAAATGTTTGTTTTGAGGTTATTTTGTAAGATTTTTTTATTGCAGTAATTCTCAAATGATGGTATGAGTACTCTTGGGAGGTACGTGATATGATAATAGGACATCTTTAGATATCAGCAAATCTAATTAAATGGTTTTAAAAGGCAAGGACGATCATTTTTAAACTAAGAGCAAATTAACTAGAACATGAATGATTTCATCACAGTGTTATAGTGGTTCCTTTGCAAAACGTATGCATTTATTTCGATTTTTGAAGGTGATTGTCAACCTTGGCAGAATGTGAGACGGTAACAGGCTTCCAATGGATATCAGCAAAGCTCATTCATTTTCAAATTAAGAGCAAATAAATTGGAACAAAGCAATTCATTGCCTATTTGTGTTATCGTGACTCCTTAGCGAACATTGCGCGCTTTTGCTTACACACGGATGCACATTATGACGAGTGAGACAATTTTCAAACAGATTTTTCACCATCTATCTTCTGGAGTCGGCCAATGCAAAACGCTTGGAGATATCGCGACAAATGTGCTCCAATATTAATCAGACGCAGATGGCACAGCACACTTTTAAAACCTTCTGCAGTATTTTGTCCAATTTTGACTTGACCTTTCCGCATCATAGCAGTGGAGACCCAGGTCAGGTTTTTGCCTGAGTTCAGGTCACTTTAGGGGTTTTGAGTAAAAACCCTTTCACCAAATTTCCATATGCGACATTAGGGACTGCTGTGAATCCCCAATGCTATGATGTAATCCCTGATCAACCTCGGGCAATGGTGGGGGGCTGTATTTGTGTTACAGTGCCCCCCGGTGGACTTAACTGCAATTAGAAATTGCCACGTATATAATGGGATATGGAAATAAATAATCAATTAGTCTGTCCTAGTATGACAGAATATGACGATACATATACAATTATTTGAGGCATAAATAGAATTGATCATTGTGATTGGCTAATTGTATCGTTAAAAAAAGCAATTTAAATGTTAATCGATGGACAAAACATTAATAATGGTTGCTTTCCTAATCAACGACTACATTTAAAAAAAAAAAATGACGAAAAACAATTTAGTACTTCAAAAAAAAAAAATCAAACTGATAAAATATGTCCATGAATCACAACTATTTATCTAAATTATTAACATCAAAAGTTCAACTTAAAAACTTAATTCTTCTGCTTTTCACTAAATGTTGACTATCGACGACTAAAAATGCATTATTTGCATTCAATAACTGAATTCTATTTGGGTGAAAGAAAAAAAAAACTCATTCACTACCAATGACGCCTATAGATGTCAAATTTTTTTTTTTTATTTACTGGCCTGGCATTGAAAGGGTTAATTATTCTACTTGCCACATTCTTTGTCACCATCAAATATGGAAGAATAAAATTGCATTACTTGAAGTGAATAAGTAAATGCCATTTAGAAGAAAAACAAACTCATTCACTGCCAATGACGCCTATAAACGTCAAATATCTTTTTTTTACTGGCCTGGCTTTGAAAGGGTTAATTATTCTACTTGAGACACTATATGTCTCCGTCATATGTAGAGGAATAAAAATGCTTTACTTGCAGTGAATCACTAAACGCCATTAAGGAGAAAAACAAACTCATTCACTGCCAATGAAGTCGATAGACGTCAAAGATATCTTTTTACTGGCCTGGCAGTGAAAGGGTTAATTATTACAATTACAATACCATATGTCACCGTCATATATGGAAGAATAATGTTGCATTACTTAAAGAGAATAAGTTAATGCCATTTAGAAGAAAAACAAACTCATCCACCGCCAGTGACGCCTATAGACATCAAAGATCTTTTTTTTTTTTAATGGCATGGCATTCAAAGGGTTAAATTCTACTTACAACACTATATGTCACCGTCATATATGAAAGAATAAAAATGCATTACTTGAAATGAATAACTAAATGCCATTTTGGAGAAAAACAAAGTCATTCACTGCCAATGACGCCTATAGACGTCAAATATATATTCTTTTTTCCTGGCCTGGCAGTCAAATTTTCCACTTACCACACTTTATGTCACCTTCATACATGGACAATTACAAATGCAATACTTGGAGTGACTAATTCAATGCCATTTTGGAGAAAAACAGTCATTCACTGCCAATGACACCTATAGACGTCAAATATCTTTTTTTTTTACTGGCCTGGCAGTGAAATGGTGGCACTTACCACACTTTATGTCACCTTCATATATGGACAATTACAAATGCAATACTTAGAGTGACTAATTCAACGCCATTTTGGAGAAAAACAGTCATTCACTGCCAATGACGCCTATAGACGTCAAATATCTTTTTTTTTTTTACTGGCCTGGCAGTGAAATGGTGGCACTTACCACACTTTATGTCACCTTCATATATGGACAATTACAAATGCAATACTTAGAGTGACTAATTCAACGCCATTTTGGAGAAAAACACTCATTCACTGCCAATGACGCCTATAGACGTCAAAGATCCATATTACTGGCCTGAATGAATTAAGAAAGGGAGTCTATTTGACTTTACGATTCAATCCCTCTTTCCGAAGCACAAACAATCCACTCGGTAAAAGTCCCAAGGACACCTCTTACCTCCTTTGTCCTGTGGCGACAGGAACCCTCCAGCCCTTGACTTGACTGAGTTCAGGGTCGGCCACGTCGATGAGCAAGGGGAGGCGGGGCATCCACACGCTCATCTCCAGCCGAGCGCTCAGGAAGCTGTAGGTGAAGTTGAGCGTCACCTTGCCCTTTCCTCGCGTCTCCTTCCCATTCACGTACACGTAGTCGCACCTCTCGGACACCTCGGGGACAACAAAGACGTAAAAACGACACACGTGGAGAGGAAAACCACGGAAAGCGGCAGAGGCTGAAAATGAAGAAGCGCGTGTGGGATATTATCATCGCAAGAACGACGACGACGTTCCAACACAACAGATGGAGCCGGGGTGAAAACAGAAAAAAAAAAAAAGACGTGTCTGATCCCACTAGAAGGGAAAACATAAGCTCAAGCTAAATTGGTAACTGGTGGGATGAATTTGAACTACAACCAGCTGGCTGATGTTCTCAGATGAACTTCCAGTGCAAAGACGAAAAATACATCGTTGTCTGCAAAAAATGACTGTCATTTGTCTTCTGTGCATATTTTTTTTTTTTTGGCAGAGATGGTATCAGCAGAGAAGAATAAAACTGACACCTTCAAGTTCCACCCACTGGTTTGGTTGTTGAGCTTCTGACAGAAAGATTACTGTGCTTAAATCCCGAAGACTCTCATCATTTGAAGTTTGAAAATGGACTATTTGATTGTTAAAATTATGAGCGTGTCATGTTTGCGGAGAATGATGGAGTATTAGCTTCCTACTTGAATAAAATCACAACATTGTGTCACACAGGGTACGCTTTGTTTTGGTTTTTAGTTTCTTTTAAAATGATAGATATTGTATATTTTACTGTACCACAGATTAGACATTGTGTAATTTTTAAAACTTTGAATTGTGTACCGTATTTTCCGCACTATAAGGCGCACCGGATTATAAGGCGCACCCTCAATTAATGACTGTTTAAAAAATGGCTTCCATATATAAGGCGCATCGGATTATAAGGCGCACCCTCAATTAATGACATGTTTTAAAACTTTTTTTAATCACAATATAGTAAGAATCAAAGTAATAACAATAATAACTCAAATAATAACTCAACTCTCAATAGCATAATAACTCAATGTCAATATGAGCAACCTTGTCCAACTGTAAACACACAAAAGAAACAGTTAAAGCTTACTTTATCACTTCTTTCCCCATCTACGAATCCCAATTGCAATATTGATCCATATATAAGGCGCACCTGATTGTAAGGCGCACCATCAGCTATTTAAAAAAACGAAGGCTTTTAGGTGCGCCTTATAGTGCGGAAAATACGGTACTTTCCTTGCTTTTCATATTTGATGTATATTTCACATTTTTACTAAATATTTACCATACTGTGATGGAAGAGCCCAACGAGGGACCAGAGTAGACAATCAGCATCTATTGCATTGTCCCTATCAAATAAAGCTCCGTTCATTTACTCATCAATATTTGACTATTAATTGACAAAGCACATATCACATTCCGGCAATTAGATATTCAGTACATCAGTACACTGAACACATCGCAATTAATCCAGTGACAAAACTTAAGTAGATGCAAGAGAGATTTTAAATGGAATATATCAAGGTCACTGTCATTGTCTGTAGTGTTACACTTCAGTGGATGATTAAAGCCAGACAGAAAGAGAGAGAGCTGCTTTTTCTCTTTGACAGACTAAACAGTAACACACAGCATAAGGACACTGAAAGATCTGCAATATATACATATGGAGTCATGGCATTACATAAGGGCGGTGCAGTTTGTGGCTGCGAGTGATAGAGCTGTGCAGGAATGCACATGTGAGAAGATGTTCATGTAGGGAAAGGGGATTGTGGGTAATATGTGTGTGTGTGTGAAGGGGGTGCTGCTGTGGTAGCGATTTTGGCTGCAATGAAATTTAGGGCTACTCACCATGCACAGTGTGTTGTCATTACGGTTAAGAGATGACAGGTGTGTTTTTTTTTTTTTTCAATCTTTGTGCACACACTTTGCAAACTATACACATTGCATTATTTTACGCATTTTGTAAATGTTTTGTAAATGTTCAGTGGCATCAGTTCTATCCATATATATGTAGGATACATTTATTAACACCTACCAAAAATTGATGGATTGTGATGATGACACTACCGCCACCTACTGTCTTGAGGTGAAATGAAAGAATTTTCTGTTTGCTGACATAGTTTGACCGCCACTCAACAGAATGTTGCAAAAATTACAGAAAAATCAATGTCATAAGTCCTATTAAAATGTTTATCAAAAATTGTAATTTGAATTGTTTTATATGGTCCAAAATTTGGACAACTATTATTTTCGTAGACAAAATCTTGCATGTCCAGCTGCAATCACAAATGTCAGAATGGTTGCATTTTGAAATTTTCCATGTTATCGCCTGCTGGAAATTTCAGCTACCATTGGTTGTTTTATGATATATTTAAAAAATAAACAAAAAATAAAGAATTTCCATAATTTGTAACAATGCCACAAGGGTTAAACACATTTTATACACTTTATTCATGTACATACATTTATCAATGTAAGGTTTAGTTTATCTTTAAACAAAGTTTTGTTTTTACTTTTTCATTAACGAAAACATTTTTATTTTTTATTAGTGATGGTCAATCCAGCAAAACTATAATTTGATCATTATTTTTCACATAGAATACTTTTAAAAACATTTTTTGTCACTTGCGGTTGCCTTGAGTATGACATAAGAACACGTGGTGAAATTTTCAGTGGACAGCACGTGGCAAAAGATATTTTTAAAAGCATTCATTTCACATGAAAAAAAATGTACTGTAGTTCTCATGTATGGACAAAATATTAACATTCTATATCTGAAAATGGCAAAGTTTAGTCCCGCTTTAACAAGGGTTGAGACGTGATTAATGGAAAAGACATTTTGAAAAGAAAAACGTTGGAAATCCACATCTCACAAACAATGCTCATAATACCGTTGAGCGAACGCAGACACACACTAAACTTACTTTTATAACTTGCTCATCAGTTGACCTGCATTCCACCGACTCGGTTACATCGGAGACCGCCCCGTCTGTTCCCACGGTGACAACCTTTACGGGCACAGCGACTGTGCGACCTGTGAGGACTGCAGTATTCAGGATTTCTGTGTCCTGCAAAACAAAAGAGAATTACAGAGATTACCGGACTGCCAATAAATAAGTTAACTCGTTGAATACCATTGAGAGCTATACAAGTGAAAAATAACCGGAGGCGGACACTTCGGCAGCACTGACAAACTGTCCGTCAGCCCTAGGCCGACTTTACCAGAGACTTATTTGGAGTTACACCCATTTTAAATTCTTGGTTTAAAAAAACAAACGAAAAAAATCAAAACTCATACAGTACACAATCTCGCTGATCAAAAGTTAAAAGTATTGTTTGGAATTAAGTGTTTTTTTTGTGTTATTTTAGTTTTCAAAAATGGTTTCCATAAAGAAATGTCTTGCTGATAAAATACTAGGGCATTCAGGGAATAATAATGGCCGAGTGAGAGAGAGAGGGCGTTGTGATGCTCATTGGGGACATCTAGTGGTCGTTTGCAATGCAGTCGGTAACTCAAGCAACAATGGCGTTGCAACTAATTTGCATTTTGCTTTGGGACAGGAAATGTATTCACATTTATCAAATTCCCTAATCAAGACTTCTTTTTTTGGTGGGTACATTCAACCTCAGCAATGCTTTGTTTTACTTGTAGTGTATATGACAGATGATTTACTAAAAGTGTAACATTTACAGGTATAAAGACATAGCCGACTTGCATCAAGTCATAGCCAATTAAGGGATGTTAATACCATCCAGTTGATGTAATTGGTAACTGCGCCAGTTAAATTAATTTTCCCCTCTAGTGGTGATGTAAGGGTGCGTAAAAATACATTGACGGACCGACAATGTAATTATTTTCTGGCTTGAAAAAACGACGGACCAACGATGTTGGAAAGTGGGCGGGGCTCTGATGAATGACAAATGTCGGAACAGCAAAATACTGTAAATTGCCCATCTGTGAACATAACTACGTTAAAATTGGTTTAGAAACAAAGAGGTTGATCTGTGTAAGAGAAATATTGTGATTGCCTGCGTTTTACAGTACAATTACATTATACTGTCACTTTATGAACTAACTGTATTACTGTCTAATCAGACTACGGAGATAAGCACAATTTCTGCAGCAATCTGCAATACTTAAAAAAACAAAAAAAACAATAATAGTAGTTCTTGTCAAACTGTGCTCATTCCAGCGATATCACAAGCTACATTAACAAGCGAAAAGCATTAAAGAGGTGGAATGAGATAATGAGATCAATTAAGACAACGGCGTTAATCCTTCAGCCCTCAGCGTGATGGTAGTTGAGGATCCACATTAACCGCGCCTCCTGCTCATCCGCGACTGACTTTCACAAAAAGTCCTCTAAAGCGTTGAGAGCGAAAGAAAGAATTCTGACAGCTCCTTATTGTTGTGCAAAGGGTTCTGCCTGATCCTTAAAAAAAAAAAAAAACGGATTTCATTCAAAGCGCAGACAGTGCAGACAGTTTGACTTTTATTCATAAGTAGTAGATGGTTAAAAGAAAAAAAAATACACTCTTGTATTTTGTGACAGCCTTTTTTTCTTTTTTTTTGCTGACTCAAAACTAAAGGACACGTTTGTTTTATTATTATTATTATTATTATTAATTTTTTTTTTTTTTTTTTTTTTTTACAAATATTAGGTGGCTCTAAAAATGTCTGGTACTCAAGAAATAAGTACCAAAGTAATCAATTACTTTATGTAATTCAGTACAAAAGTACTGAATTAATTAATTTAGGTACTGAAGTACTGAAGTAATCAATTACTTTATGTAATTCAGTACAAAAGTACTGAATTAATTCATTTAGGTACTAAAGTACTGAAGTAATTGATTACATTGGGTAATTAAATACTAAGACCATATTTATCTCCATTTTACAACAAGTGCAGATGTAGACTGCTAGGCTAGCTTCTCTTGCAACTTGCTAGCTAGCCATTTCTTAGCCACATGCTTGCAACTTTTGGAGGTACAGTGTCTTGTTGTAAACTATTTTTTACTGTTTTCTTTTTGTGAAAAATTCTCAGACTGTTTTCGCAAGAAATATCTTTTGAGTGCAAGTGAAACTTACAACTTTTAATGTATGTACAACTGTTAACTCATTCAATTCCAGGTACACATTCTGTTTTTGTTTTTTAATCCAGACATGCGATCCCAAATAATTAATACATATTTTTTTGAAGTTTTTGAACTAAAGAGGTTCTATAAATGGCTGACGCCTAAAGTAAATGATTACTCTAGTACTAAAAAAAAATTAATATAGAACTTAATTATGTAAAATAATTGAGTTAGTACTTAATTACCAAAGCAATTGCGTTAGTACTTAATTAACCTAAGTAAATAATTACTTTAAGTGCTAAATTAATGAAGTATTTTAGGTATTAAAGTACTTCATTACTTTAGCTACTAAAGTAATTAATTAGATATTAATATGATTAAGTAATCAATCACACAAAGCATTAAGAATCAATTATGTTAAGCACTTAATTATCTTGATTACTTTATTACTAAAACATGAAGTAATCAATTAGTGTTGTACTTAATGGTCTAAAGTAACCAATTCAGAAATAATTAACTAAGTAATTAATTACTTTAGGTGCTATAATGTAAAAGTAAAAGTATGAAAAAGCTAAAATACTTGATTATTCTTAAAGTAATGAATTACTTTAGGTATTAGTGTGCTTAAGTAATCAATTACATTAATACTATAGCATTAGCAATTCATTACTTTACGTACTTAATTATCTCAGGTAATTGATTAGTACTTACTTTTATTAGGTGCCAAGCTTTTTAAGAACCGTCTAACAGCCAAACAATTGAAAATTTCTTGATCAAACCAGTAAAAAGAAACAACAACGAAAAGAATCTTGGATTGAATATCTGGACTCCTAAAAACGTAAAAATGTCTCTGTGATTTAATGAGTTAACTACTATTCATATGGGAATGATTTTAACGCGTTTGTCAAAACGGTCCGTAACGTTAATAAAGGTTGCATGACGACGGCAGTTTTATTCCTAGAACAATTTAGTTCCGAGATAAACTCAATTGCAAAATTTGATTCGTAGCTCATAATGAAATTATACGACACCTTTAACGTTTAATCTAGACGAAATTAAGACATTTCTCTCCGACCAAATTAAAATCTCACAATGATACCTTCATAACTCTCCCGTTTTCCCCGGCGAACAACGAAGCCATTTTCTCATAATTGCATCAGAAGACTAAGTGTACACATTTTTTTGTCCGTGTGTGATTATTAAGTACCTATGAAAAAATATACCTTGGACGCCGTGTTTTATCTTTGCGATGGCTTCTCGTACTCAATAATCCATTACCGGTGGAAAAACAACGCAAAAGAGTGCCGGTAATAAGCGTTCAATACGGGCGCGAGAAAATATTTTGATTGAAGACCGATATAGTTCACGTAATAGCCAGCACATCATCTAGAAATTAAATGAAATTCAGAGAGAGAACACAGTCGAGTGCCATAAAAAGCAAGAGGCTTTTCCCACTCCAATCTGCCAACGTCTCAACCATCAGAAGAAAACCCATCCAGTGGTTCCAAGAAATAGAACTTCACATCTTATTTGCAGTCTGATTGTACTCGACGGAAGATAAACACCCCTGTTGCCAACTTACTGTATTATTAATCGAGAAAAAACACACATGCCCAAATTATCCATAATTTCAGCCAAATATGAATCACGGGATCCGGCCAATGAAGACAACAAGAAGCCTGTTTTAGTCCTCAGCCGGAAGCTTATCTTAATCGTGCACGCAGGACAACAATAGGAGACGGGACCTAATAAAATGCCATAATGCCTTTGCCTTACTGAGGTACAGTGGTGGAGAGTATAGGAGCAGTATGCTTCGAATATTTAAAGCATTCATTTATGATTTTTTTTTAAAAATTAGCAGATCAAAAAAGCGAATTAATAGAGAATTATTACCGAATTTTTCGGACTATAAACCGCGACTTTTACCTCATGTTTTGAGCCCTGCGCCTTATAGTCCAGTGCGGCTAATCTAGCCACCAGAAATCAAATGTGTGGATCTGTTTGAGGTGTCAATTTATGGAACAACTATCAAATAGAACTGAAAAAATGTGAATCAATGTGCTCAAATAAAACAATATATTAAAAAAAATATATGTCTAAATTTAATAAGAGAATGTACAGCATTTTGGGGAAAATTTGTGATGTGTAAATTTTATATACAGTACCCAGTAAATGTGATTTTATTTATGTATTTATGATTGTATATGAACTATATAGAATGTGTTCAAAAAATTATTCAAAAAAATACAAAATGATCAAAGGGAGACAAAAAAAGATGCTAGAAGTGTTGATTTCTATTTAACTAACAGATATACGTCCATTCATCAATTAATTACGAAAAAAAAAAAAACTTCATATACCATCATTTTGCGTAAAGATCTGCGGTTGATAGTCCAGTGTGGCTTATCTGTGACAAAAATATTTTTTTTACTCATATTTTGCTGCTGCGTCTTATATACCGGTGCGCCTTATAGTCCAGAAAACACTGTACTGTATTTTTCGGACTATAAACCTAAAATAGAGTAAAATACAGGAAAATACATTAAATTTTGAATTATACACGTGCCGTTGCTCTCGTTTTATTCAGGCAGCTCCAATAAGAGGATTGAAATATGAACGTTTGTCAGATTAGAGGCAGCGTCGCGTAACCAATTAGATGAAGTATACAACAGTATAAAACATCGACCAAAGCAGCAGGTTGCTTTGAGAAGCCTGCACCTGCAAGCACATCTCAAAATGACAGCTGAGATTGCAGTATGCACTAGAGTGTCCTAAAGTGGCTCTCGCCTGTTTAATTCATATCAATTATCAATAAAAAGTCCATTTTCCTGTGCCTACACCAACAATTTCAGATCAAACAGAAAGACAACCCTCAGCCCGCAGATAAATGAAAGCGAGGGCCAGAGTATGAATCAAACCTATGAGATTAAATTTGATCCTCCGTCAAAGACACTGATGCCAAAGCGGGGAAGATAGGTGTTTGCAGAATGTAATCTCGGTGCGATGGCGAGTCGGTAAGCACTGCTGACTCAGAAAATGTTGGCTAGTGTTGTGTTTGTGTGTTGTCCCTGCATTTAGTGAGTTTCCGCCAAAGTTCCAGCCAAGGACCAAAAAACAATTTACCAACTCGGATTGCCGGGTCGGCTCGGAGGCGCGGTGGTTAGCATGTCTGCCTCACACAAAAGTGTCTCACAGTCATGAGTCGGAAGCCATGATAAACTATTTGCAATCGGGAAGGGGAGTCAGATCGAAGAAGCCAAAAGCAGGTATTTTACTGACATCGAAATGAACTGGAGAGCCAACAGTGCAAAAATGTGTCAAGGGACCGAACCCGGCAACACCCATTCCTCCTATCAAATCAGTCCTCTCTAGAAACCACTCAAACTTTTGCCCACTGGTGAATTATGTACTAAAAACGTTTATTGTCCGGCTGTGTGCTCCCAAACACACATTCGCCACATTTCTAAAGTAAAAGTTTGCAAACAATAAATGAAACATGGCTGTTTACTTGATCAACTCAAAACAAGATCTCTTTTGGCCATTTTGAGGGTGAGAAATTTACATTGTAACATGGTTAAAAGCTCCATAACCTGGGATTTCTATGATACAAGCCCTTAATGGCTAAAGTTGGGGTATATTTACTCTTGCACGGGCGATATGGAGGCACGGTAGTGGTGGTACAAGGGTCTCTTATCACCATTTTTATCTCTTATCACATGTAGACCGGTACTGAGCACGCTGAATATGTATAGAATTCCTAGAAGAGCAGCTATTATGAAAAATAACACTTTGGAGTTTTTCAAGGTGATAAATTACCATTGTAACTTTCTTAAAGCTCTGAAAAGTTGGATTTCTGTGATAGAGGCCCTTAATGGCTAATAACAACTCGGGTAAAGGGGGGGGGGGGGTATATTTACTCTTGCACGGGCAATATGGGGGCAGCGTAGAGGCGGTACAAGGATCTGCTATTATAATATTGCCTCTCAAAAGCCATTATCTTTTATTTCATGTAGGTACTGAGCACGCTAAATAAAGTAAGGAATTCCTAGAAGTACATCTATTGAGAAAAATGACACTTTGGGGGTGTTCAGGGTGATAAATTTACATGGTAACTTTCTAAAAAGCACGGAAAATTTGGATTTCTATGAGACAGGCCCTTAATGGCTAATGACTCCTCAACTAAGGTGGGGGTATGTTTACTCTTGCACGAATGATTATGGGAGTGACGTAGAGGTGGAACGAGGGTCTGTTATCGTCATTTTGACTCTGACAAGCTGTTTTTATCATTTATCACATTTAAGCCAGTACTGAGAGCGCAGAATAAGTAAGGAATTCTTAAAAGTGCATCAAGAAAAATGACACCGGAGATGTTTGGTTTACATTGAAACATGGTTAAAAGCTCCAAAAATTTGGATTTCTATAATGCAGGCCCTTAAAATCCTCTATGTCAATTTTGACCCAATTTGGGCCGCTCATCTCGATAGATAACAAAAAAAAACATTAAAAAAAGCACTAGGAGGCTAATGATTCCTCGGCTAAGGTGGGGTATATTTACTCTTGCATGAATGAACAACGGTGTTTTTAGACGAGTGAGTACTGATGGTGTGAGTTGCATCCGGCGGAATTGAAACGCTTAATTAATTACCAGCTTTCCGAGCGCTTTAAATACAAGAAGCTAAGTAATTAACTCGCGCACAATCTTTCGCGGCATGCTTCTGCAATTAAACCTCTTCCCATATATCATGTTCACGTTGTATACATGTTGCATTTTTATGAGCATGTTTTCAAAGGCACATTCCTCCTGAGCAAATTAAGCTAAAAAGCAAACAGTGATAGCAAAGCACTTAGCGTTTGCCGCTTTCCATGCCTTGAAAGCGGCTCAGGAGCACTCAGCCATGACCAGGAGTCAGAAACAACACTATTGATTACTAAAATTAAATCAGGAGCTAAAGTGATTTATTTTATGCTCATTAATTAGATATTGATTCATGACACAACCTGTTGGCCTGGTTATTGTATTCTGTGAGCTTTGGCTGCATTTAGAGAGATTACATATTGAGACCGTTTGAAGTGCATTAAGAGCAAAGAGGAGGTGATGTTTTCTTGACCGTGGGTTGTATTTTTTGGTGATATGTAGCGTTGTTAGCATTTAACGAGTGATAAAGTTCTGGTCGATATATTATTATATTATTAGATTTTATCATGTTTCCAGTGGTGCGATAATGGTATGTTTTTAGTACAATTTTGGGGTGGTGTGGAGCTTGAAATACCGAGAATTGTCCGCCTTCAACCTCAAAATTTTCTTTACAATATGTTCTATGCAGCCCCATAAGTATCCATCTGAGTGGTCGGCCATTTTGTCTATTGCTGTCGACTGAAAACGACATCACAGTTGCGTAGATCTCAGCAGCCAATCAGAGAACAGCTTGTGAGTCATATGACCTAGCTCAGAAAACAAGTGAGCTGTGATTTGCTGTCACCAAATATGATGTCATTTTCATCTTACAAAATGGCTATGCCAAGATGGTAAAAAAACAGGCGATTTTGGTCCCAAATTCCAAAAATTTTTCAGTAGTTTGATCTTTTTTGAGTTGTTTTCTTCCACAATATTTTAACAGATAGACGTCACACTTCTTCTAATAGGATAACTAAGTGGTCATGCCATGTTGAAATTTGACAATTTTTTGCTATGTGGGTGAAATTTCACCTCCCAAGACAGTAAAAATCAGGTGATTTTGGTCCCAAATTCATATTCAAAAAATTGTTCAGTAGTTTGATCTTTTTTGAGTTGTTTTCTTCCACAATATTTTAACAAATAGATGGCACACTTCTTCTAATAGGATAACTAAGTGGTCATGCCGTGTTGAAATTTGACAATTTTTCGCTATGTGGGTGAAATTTCACCTCCCAAGACGGTAAAAATCAGGTGATTTTGGTCCCAATTTCATATTCCGAAAAATTGTTCAGTAGTTTGATCATTATTTGAGTTATTTTCTTCCGCATCATTCCCAATATTTTAATCAATAGACGGCACTCTTCTTCTAAAGGGATAACTAAGTAGTCGTGCCATGTTGAAATTCGACATTTTGTCGCCATCTGGGTGAAATTTCAGCTCCCTGGTGTCCTCTTTCAATGATTTCGCTTTGACATCAATCCTTTGACGTAATGATCAAAATGTTTCGATCAGAGAAACGATCATTTGATCAGAATGGCTTTTTATAAGAAAACATCTAAGATATGGAAGAGGCACATGCGCTCAGAGTCCTCATGTTTTTTTTTATGATAATTGCTTAACATAAAGGAGGGAACTGCAGAGGTTAGCAAAGATAAATAAGTTTCTCCTCATAAAACCCGTCCACGTTGGGAGCGCTCTATTGTGCAATACGTGCCCGGTTCAATAAATCTCTGAACCTCCACTGACAACACAGAGGAAAGAGCTAAGCAAAGCCAGCCAGCAAACATACGCAAACAAACACAAATTATATGATGGACAGGATTAGCTCCAAATTAAAGTCCCAACGACATTTACAGAGACTACATCCGTGGCCTTGATGGGAAAAATGGAACCGGAGCATGAATTTGGTGCGTAAGTCTCACCACTCAAAGGCGCCACATAGGGCTATAATGGAGAAAATGAGCCGAGTATTTTGAATTTAATTGCTCGGAAGCAGCATGACCAAAACATCTAGGAGAACATAAAAAGAATTTTGGGAATTAAAAAAAAAAGTCAAACAGAATCCAGAAATGGGAGGAAATATTATAAAAGGGGGTGAATGCACTGCCTGCCAATCTTCTCTATTATAGTTAAGCAGGAAATGATCTGAGATCCTTCAAAATAAACTGCACCATGGCAAAAGTGTATGAGGTGAACTGCTTGGTGAGCTTTTATTTTGAAGTTCATCCCAGAAGTGTGTTATGATAGCTCTGGCCAACTTGATCATCTTTTTCCAAATGACATTTTGATTTTACTGAATTTTTTTAACTAACAACCTGCGAACAAATTGAGCTGAGAAATGGGAACCCAGAACGTAACTCGTTTGTATGTGGAGGAGCATCTGTATTATTTTTTGCAAGGGGGTTATTATATTGCGCTACCTCTACTTACAAAATTCCTGAAGTCATTTTGTAATGTGAATCCTTCGTAAGTAGAGGCGATTCTTGTATGCAAATAGCTTAATCTGTTCCACTCCACAAAAATATGCTCCCGTACCTTTTAAATTGATAATATAAGTTGTAGCTGTTGACAATATGAATGCAGTTCATTTAATTGCCTAGAAAAGGCGCTGGTGTGTTGGTGGTGCGTGCAGAGAACAGTTTAGGTTGCTTTATTTGTAAGTTTCTATTTTACATTTCCACTGATCTAAGCATCATCTCTAAGTCCACAGGTAAAAAAAAAAAAAATCTTCTGGATCATTTCAAGCATATAAGTTTACTTTAGTTTAGTTTAAGGTCATGCGAGGTACTTCCAGTGTTATGTTGTTCAACCATCTTGCTAGTCTGCTGTCAGACGCGAAAGCACAATAGTTAGCAAAACAAAATGTCCTCCGACTTGTTTACAGCAGTCCAAAGTGGTATTTGTTTTCATGTGAACGTTAGCTGTAGCAAATGTCAATTTAATATGTTAGTCTCATTTCTATTATGCCAACAAATTTCGACTTTCATATCCTGAATTTTCCTTCGTAACAACAGAATAGTTTTCCGAAGAGGTACCATCATATAACACAACTGATCTTAATGCTCCAATTAATTTGCTCTTAATATGAAAATAAGAACTGTCCCTCTCAAAAATTTAATTTTGTCAACTGCTTCTCTATTGGGTTTGAGTCTGGAAATGAAACTAGCCAGTAAAACATAGAAATGATTCTTTTAGCTGTGTATTTGAGTTATTTATCTGACATGTTGTGGCATCGAAATTGAAGCAAATGTTTGAATTTTTTGTGCTGCCAATGAAGATAAGTCTTTGAGGAGACTACTACTACGGTACTTATTTTACGGAAGACCTTTTATGTTTGGGATTTTTTTTTTGGTCTTTGCTAAAGGTTAATGTGTCTTTTCAGCTCATATTTTTTTCCACCCGGAGCTTTTGAGAATTCTTTGCACTTTGAACTACAATATGTCTCCTGTTTCCTGATCTACTTGTCCAACACCTGTTTTTTTGTACACGCGTTGTTTATATGTGCTGCACATGATTGATGTGTGTACAATGGCTTTCCTTCGTTTTCCATGTTCTCTTAGCCTCGCAATTGCTTGTTTTTTCAAACTATCACGGTAGCTCTCCCTGTTGGGGCCTTGGCTTCTAAACTGCTGACATTGTGAACATTGTTATTTCAACAGTGTTGCACTAGCTCAGTTTTTTTTTTTTTTTTTTTTTTTCTTTTCAATGATGTAGCCCCTGTGAAAGATTATTTTCAGCCACGGAGCCCCCGACCAGTTCACAGTAAAGCTTTTTTGTATGATTTCAAATGAATAAGTAAAACATTTCAAATTGAATTCGGAGCCATCCTGAGCCTTTTTTTTTTTTTAACTTTAGAACATTCGTGTATTTTGTGTCAAACAAAAATACTCATCTGTAAAAAAGAAAACTTGACAAACCGAAGGCAATATTTTGGAAAATAAGCTAACAATCGAGCAAGTTTCTTCATGTTCCATTGAATTTGCTCTTATTTTGAAAATTTGCTGTTCCCCATGGCAATAAAAATGCCATAAATTAGATTTGCTGATACTTACAGAAACCCTGTTTACATCTCACCCCATTTTTTTTGAACCACTGCAAAAGCTGGCTGTCATTTTGAACTCAAAGCTCCAAAAAATATTGACGAAGAGGAGGAGGGACCTTTCATACTGCAAATGTGACAAAATAATTTAAGGATTTTTCAAACAAACAGCAAAGGCAGAGTGTAAATTTGACATTAACATTCATATTCAGTCATTTATTTTTGTAATAATCTATTACAAAATAGATTATATAACACAACTGATCTTAATGCTCCAATTAATTTGCTCTTAATATGAAAATAAGAACTGTCCCTCTCAAAAATTTCATTTTGTCAACTGCTTCTCTATAGGGTTTGAGTCTGGAAATGAAACTCCGTAGTTGTAAATGCATAGAAAGTAAAGTTGAAATCAGGGGTGTGAAATTTATTTCGCCACGGGCCTTACTCACAATCAAATGTTTATTCATCTCATCATATTATTACTTAATACGCAATACACAACAAACTGATAGATCACTAGCCATAATTTCAGAAGTCAGGGACAGTGGTTATTTCAGTTATTGTTCAAATATGAAAAGCTAACAAAAAATGATCGCAAAAATATCGACATTATTATTGATTACACGTGACGATTTCAAATTTGTTAGAGATTTTCGCAACTTCATAGATGTTGACATGATTTGCTTTTACAGGCCACATAAAATGGCCGAATCTGGCCCCCGGGCCTTATGTTTAACACCCGCGCCTTAAGCGCTATCTCGTACCCCTCTTTTGATGTTAAACCAAAATCTATTTCGTTTACATCTAAAATGAAGTAGTTTGTGGGTTATCCATTTGATGTATCAGTGATATGAACAGCGTTTTTCATCTCAAACACAGATTGAATTTCTGATGCAGCCCATGTCGTCCTTATTACATTATGTTGATGCCCACTAAGTGTATTACATTAAGGTGCATTAAAAGCTCTCTGTATTTGTAGGCTGCAAAACTTTCCTGGCTTCTGATGTAACTTCAATTTGTATGAACACGTAAATAGGGTTCAGAACGTCACCAGCAGTTTGTGTGCTCTTAAACGACAATTAAATGGTCATTTTCTATGCATGAGGGCTTTAAATGCTTAATGTACCTTTCATTTTACATTACAAAAAGCCTTATAGGTTGATGAAAACAAATCTTAAAATGTTATGCTAATTTTGTAGCAGACCTTGACTTAAAGCAGTGCTTCTCAAAAAGTGGGGGGGGGGGGGGGGGGGGGGGGTGAGATGATGCTGGGGGGGGGGGGGGGTGACCCCAGAAAAAAGGCTTTGTTTTTGTCATGTGGAATGTAATTGCAATATAGTCATAATTTTCATCGTTTTCTTTTCATTTCAGGCACTTTCGTGCACTTGCTTCTTTTTTTCCATTTTAGACTAACCTGTAATCCATATAAAAACGATAAAAATGATTAAGGGTTGTTGAAAGTTGATTTGTATTGTGTTTTTCTGTTGTTAATGTGAAAAAAGATATATGTGAAGGTATATTTAAACAATTTTCATCAATAATAATCGTATTTATAGTCAGTGCATCGACTATTCTCTTTTCTGGGGGGGGGCTCGCAAAATATAGTTGAAAAACATTGTCTTAAAGGGATAGCACATTTATTTCACCATTTATCAGAAAAAATATTTTGGTTAATAATTATTTGATAACTGAAGTAGATGCACACTTTGAGAAATATCATGTGAATGCTGAAAGGTTCGTGCATAATGTGAGATGCAAGTATGTGGAAATGTGGAATTAAAGAACCGTATAGGATTTGAGAAAAGATGATTCGTTAATATATTCAAACATATAAAGTGGTCAACTGTTTTTTGTTTTTTTTTTCGTTTCCATTCCATTGACATTTGACTACCACGACTCGATTTTTGCAAATATTAAAATGTTATGGGATGGTACGAAATGTTGGGGAATGCTGAGTGAAATATTGCATGCATTTATGTGGTTTTGTTTTATTTATTGCATCACTCAGGTCTTAAGATCTTAAAGGTGATGAAAAAAAGGACTGAATATGGATTTGAATCCCCAGCTCTCTGTAATACAAAGCTAACATTTTTACCACTGTGCCAAACAGTACATTTGGAAAAAATAAAAAAATAATCATAATAAGAATGTGTTTCAGAATAGAAATTGCTTGATATGGCATTTTATTTTAATATAAGTTGAATTATACTAAACCATATTGGTAAAACCTATTCACGACAAAAGCCTTGCTTATGAAAATATTAATAATGTACGGTTCAAGGCAGGATTTGAACTACCAACCCCTTGATCATATAACATTAGTAAATCCAAGATAAGGAAGAACAAAAGTAATACCTTTGTGAAGAAATAACTTTTTTCATGAAGGGAAATTGTTTGACATGACATTTTATTTTAATATGTTTTACTGAACCACAATGGGAAAAGGTCGGATTTAAACCACAACCCCTTGCTAAACCTAAGAGAAGGAACAACATTGAATGTTTAATTGAATTGAAACATGTAAACTGCTGAAATTGAATGCAGAGTATCAGTTTCACTGAAAATGAATGGGGATTTTTTTTTTTTTAAATGTGAATTATTAAATTGTGGGAAATAAATATGTCAAGTGCAAAAAATAGCATCATGGCTAATTTTTGGAGTATGTTGTATTTGAAAAGGTGAAAATACAATGTGGTAGTTGGAACTGTTGAATAAAAATAATGAAGAGATAAAATACAGTGGGCCCCCGTTTTACGAGATTAATCTGTTCCGCGGTTAGGATCGAAACGGGAATTCGCTGTATGTTAATTAGCTATCGCGTGTAAAACCCCAGGTAAAAACATCAAAAATTTTATATAAATAAAAATTGGAATCAAAATACTCAAGTAAGTGCTACATATAATGCATGTATACAAATAAAACACATAATAAATTAAAATAATAAATGATTTGTTTACCTTCAATTGACATAACAGCTTTTTCCGCTTATATTTCCTAGGCTAGCTTAGCCTTCTTCAGAATTCTTATCTCAAGCTTCGTTTCCGTAAAAATCATCTTCCTACTTCTCTCTTTATCACGAGCAATCTTGGGAGCCATGGCTAACCAATTCAAGTTTGAATTTCGCACTAAAATGCACAATAAATACAATATTGCAAGCACTCTCACACGAGATAGTCTTTAGCAAAAAAAAAAACACCTGCAAGACTGAACTATAAGCCACAGGGCTCAAACCATGAGAAAAAAGTTGTGGTTTATAGGCTGAAATTTACGGTAATCATATGTTTTTTTTTTTCGTTTTTAGCGTTGTAAATAGCTAAATAAGCGTAGAATCCCTTAAAACCCGCCAGGCTCATGTGAACTGCTTAAGATGAAACTCACAACTATCCTTGTTTGCTCTCTTTTGTCTTCATCCCTCCCTTCAAGACATTGCTGCTCGGGATTATCGAAAAACAAGCTTAGTGTGCGCGGTGCTACCTCTGCCCCGAGAAAAGTGAGAAATAACGCTTCCAAAATAACAGGCAAAAGACGGAGAGGTAAACTAAAGCCCTGTGTAAGCACAAGAGGATTTAATTAAGCTATATAAGTTGCGTTGCGGCCGCAATGAGGTCGCTGAATGCTGACTCCGGGGCACTTAAAATGCAAGCGGATAATCTCGTCGTTCTGCCGTTTATGCTTTGACGCACTTTTTTTTTTAACAACAACTTGTGATGGAAAGCTGCCAGAATATCAATGTCCAAGGTGTAAATTACAGACATGTGGAGCGTTCCCCTTTGGCCTTATCGTCTTCTGGAGCTCGCACGGGGGACGCGCTCGCTTGTTAATTACGCTGTCATCATTGCTTCGCTCCGTCACGATTATGGCATCAATCTTGCGCAGGCAGCATTTGGGCAAATCCTAATTATTCTAGATAAAGACTCTCAATCAAGCTTGGGAAAAAAAAAAAAAAAAAAAACTAATGTTGGGCTTCTCTCTAATGGCCCTGATTATATTACGAAAAAGTCGGCTAGCATCAATTGAATTCAAAATGGAGTGATTTGCGAATAAAATCTTAATGATTTGCGGTGTATAGTAAAGAGCTATGTCTCTGGGTTAGGGTTAAAGATACTTGATGAATACTTGAAAGCAGTGGCGCCACCAGGAGGCATGAAATTGGCCATGCTTAAACAGATATGTACAATTTCAATATTTTTTTTCCTGAGGTTCTAAACGCATTAGCTATTTAACAGGATTAATTAACGGATTAATCTTGTAACACGGTGGCCAACTGTATACGTTGTCGCACTTCCTGTTTAACGTCTTGGAAGGAGGCTACGTAAGAGTAACTAGCTCGGTGTACCGTATTTTCCGCACCATAAGGCGCACCGGATTATAAGGCGCACCCTCAACTAATGACATGTTACAATTTTTCTATATATAAGGTGCACTGGATTATAGGGCGCACCCTCAATTAATGACATAATTCAAAACTGTTTTCAATCACAATATAGTAATACTCAAAGTAAAAACAATAATAACTCAAATAATAACTCTAAACTCTCAATGGCATAATAACTCAGTCAATATGACGAACCTTGTTCAACTGTAAACACACAAAAGAAACAGGTAAAGCTTACTTTATCAGTTCATTCCCCATCTACGAATCCCAATGTCAATATTGATCCACATATAAGGCGCACCTCATTATAAGGCGCACCATCAGCTTTTTAAAAAGATTAAGTCTTTTCGGTGCGCCCTATAGTGCGAAAAATACGGTACTTAGCTAAGCACAGGCAGTATGGTTGTACATTTTCTGTGTGATATGTAGTCATGATAAAAAGTTTATTGTAATTTGGTATCATGAAAGTGCTAGAAATAAGTTTACTTTCAATCATGTTTCAAGCTGGCGATCAGCACGTTTGCTACGTTAGGTGTACTGTTTAACATAATAGACAAGTTGAGCGGCTTTTTCGTGTCCGTCACGATTACGGCATCAATCTTGCGCGAGGAGCATTTGGTCGAACCTTAATTATTCTTGATAAAGGCTCTCAATCAAGCTCGGAAATAGAAAGACAAAAAAAAAAAAAAAAAAGGCAAATGTTGGGCTTCTCTCTAATGGCTCTGATTATATTACGCAAAAGTGGGCTAGCTTCGATCGAATTGGAAATGGAGCGATTTTGCGAATCCAATCCTAATGATAGCATTCGGGTGTACAGTAAAGAGCTATGGGGCCCACACTGGATGTTTCTTCTAATGAGAGAGCACGGCACAGCAAGCGCCAGATCAAAAATTCATGGAAGGACGTGATAAAAGGAGCACACTCTCACTTGGCCTGTTCTCTGCATGTTCCGCCTTTTAAGCTCGCTAATAAAACACCCTCGCCTCGTCTCCCGCTGTCCACCTGATTGGCGCCGCGTCGCCCTCGCTTTTGTTCCGTTCTGATCTTTTGTGGCACCAAGCAGGTAACGGAAATATAAAGTATTATAGCGAGAAACACGTCCGTAGAAATGATCATACTGTTAAAACTCCAGACTCGTCGGAGTATCTTCATCTATCTGCTCGGCCTAAAAGCATCGCGCTGTAATGGCGTTTTTCCATTACACGTTACTGGCGTTGCCTTGGTTTCGGGCGGGCGGTTTTCAAATAGAAAAAAAGAACCACAGGAAGCTGTGAAAAAACAAGAACGAGGGTCTTCTGTATTTACTTCTCTGCATGTGGCTGTTGATGAGGAGAGGACACTGAGGGCAGAAAGAAAATGGACGTTTTGGAGCAGAGTGGAGTAAATAGTGCAGCATCCAATTCAGGGTCAAGCCAAGATCTAAATGGGGTTCTACATTCATGTCTTTCCTTCAGTCGCCCAGAAGAGATTCGCAATTAGCAGACGTTCGACTTTAATCCGTGTTGTGTTGGAACCATTCAGTTTAGTATTTCTCTTTAAATTAACTTTATTTACATTTCAGCAGTTAGCTTACAGCGCTTCTGTATTTGACATCTGACATCTTAATGTTTTTGTGAGTTTTTAACTGCTTCAGGCATGCTTGCCATTATGTGTGTGCCATCCAAAATGAGACCCTACATCATCATTTCATTCTGTTTAATTTACTTTGCACTTCACTGTTGTCCTTGAAAAAAGTTACCACGTATTTTGATTCGGGCACTTTCCTCCCTCTGGATATTTGTGTTTCATTGTATTATTATTATTATTTTGCTGATCTTATGTGATCTTTAAAAGAACGTTTATTTAATGAAAAAAAGGGTGAAAAAGCTCAGAAAATGCATTTATTTCATGCAATTTCAAAATGCATTCAAAATTCATTAATTTCATGCAGTTTAAGGAATAATGTACTATTGAAATATATGAAACCAATCTCAATACACTTAAGACACAATACCCAGCACTTATTTAAGAAACAAAAATTGTTTATACGCAATATTTTTTTACCAGTCTGATTCACTTGAAAAATTTCCTCCAAAATTTTCCTCCAATTTCCTAAATTTTCCTCCATGTGGCCACTGACCTAAAATGAGTTTGACACCCCTGCACAGTGACTCAAAAAGTACCAAGTGAAAGTACATTAGAAGACAGTAGAAGAATTCCTAACAAAAAACAAGTCTCATCTTAATGCCTTTTTGTGAACGCGGATGGATTCACACATTGGTTCAGTCTGCTTGCTTCTTTTCCTGAAAATAATGTGGTACAACCTTGCTTAACAAAAGCTGCTTCAAGCAACCCCTCTGGCTGCTAACATGCAACTGATTCAGTCTCCCACTCACCATATATATACAGTGGTACCTCGGTACTCGACCGCCTCTATACTCGACCAAATCGGTGCTCGACCAAAAAATTCAAGTAGATAATGCATCGGACCTCAAACAGATTTTCGGTGCTCGACTAGCCGAGCCTAGCCGAGCCGAGCCGAGCCGAGCCGAGCCGACCCGAACGCGCTCCTCGGCCCTTCTCGGCCAGCGGGTAAGCGCCAGTTCAACTCAGACCGCCAGCGGAGTAAGACGTTTGTTCGAGTATTTCTTCCCGGATTTAAACTTTTTCGTGTTGCTCTAGCCCTTAATAATGGGTCCAAAGAAAGACAGTGATAAGGGGAAGGCAAAGAGGAAAACAATGAGGACCACTATTGAACCGAAGAAGGAAATTATAGCAAAATATGAACGTGGTGTACGAGTGTCCGACCTCGCGTCGCAGTTAGCTAGCGTCATCATGGAAGGAGTAACTCCCTCCCGTCCTCTCCACATCCATTCCTGTATGCCATCAACCACTCTCCAAAACGTAAGTAAATTATACAAAATGGTTTATAATGCTTTATTTATCTTTATCTTTATCATGTACTGCTTGTGCACATTTACTTGTGCACACACACATACTTTCCATTATTTCTTATGGGAAAATTGCTTTCGGTGTTCGAACAAATCGGTGCTCGACCACCACCTCAGAACGGATTATGGTCGAGTACCGAGGTACCACTGTATATATATATATATATATATATATATATATATATATATATATATATATATATATATATATATATATATATATATATAAAATCTTAAAGGTTGCTGATCCCTAGATTAAATCAATTGCTTCAACTACTGTACGTCGTGGTATACATGCGATCTTTCAAGAAAAACAAACACGCTAGTAACTAGTTTGAGGCAAAATATCTATCGAAGTTCCTTCATTTACTACAATATGTGATGTTGTGCTTTTAGTTTCGCTTTGCCATCCCATGAATTCGAGTGGCCACTCCCTATGAAAAAATTCTGGAGGGTCCACGGCTTGAAAGGTGAAGTTTCTAGAACTGAAAAGCCCAGTGTCCCACCGCTTACCATCGCTAACGGTACGATTCCGCCCAGGTCCTGCGGTGCCAGGCGGATGAGCGTCTGCACCTCGCCGGTCTGGGTGCGGGTGAGCGGATACTCCACCTGCCAAGTCACCTCCCTGCCGCCCTCGGGCACCATCAAGCCGTTCACCTCCAGATCCACCTGCAACACTCGCTGGTAGCCCGCCGCCTCCCCTCTGCAAAAAAGCCGGATGGAAAAAAACTCAAGTCAGTGGTGGATTTCGATTCCGACAAAAGAGGACGGGTGAACAATGGCGGCGACGATGGAAGATAGCGAGTAAATGCAAAGGCAAAAGTGACAAAGGATAATGAGGTAGAAATAAGGTGAGAGTCAAAACGGGGAAAGGAAAATAACACGGGAATGGATGAGGTGAACAGAGGGGCAAAAATATGATTGTGGATTAAGTGGGACGCGACAAGGGAAGATAAGAAAAAGAGGTTAGCGGAATAAATGAAACAAGGGAAATTGAAGGGAAAGCAAAGTGAGACATCCGCATAAGGAGAGGACAAAATAATTGGTTTGACGGTGAATATGGATGAGACCTTGGGCCTAATGGCTCAGATTGCCCTCCAAAATAAACAACCGCACAAGTAGTCGCAAGAAAAGTCTCCTAAATCACAAAACGTAGCGTTAAAATGGCAGCGCCATCTAGTTAGTATAATAGCAGGTTTTTGACAGGATTGAAGCAGGCACACTGACATATTTAAACAGCCAAGATTTTTTAATACATCATTTGAATGACATCATGGCACCCACAGAAATGGAATTAGGCCGGTGAGGGACTTTTCGGTGATGAAAGTTGAAACCCATTCATTAATAGTTACTACTAATACTACTCATTCCGATCTTCATGACGATTAAAAACACAACTCACGCTAGTACGTATTTAAAGTAGGGCTACACGATGATGGCCAAAATAATAATCAAGATTATTTTGGTCAATATTGAAATCACGATTATTAATCACAATTACTCATCATGTTTGTTCAAACATATCAATTTATTGCCTTTTTTTAAAAAAAAAACCAGTATGTAAACAAGGCTTGATATTTAAATAAACTACAATAATAAATTAAAATAAATTAATAATAGTAAAGAATTAAAAGAAATTCAACCAAAGCATGGCAAAAATTGGCACACAGGCTACACAGCTGAGTTACTTGCTGAGTGCAAGCTAATGACAAAAATCAAGCGTACTGAGAACCGAGCATATTATTTACTTTTAAGCAAATTTTAATCAATTAACAATCAAAATGTCATTTTACGTCATTTCGAATTGAATTTATTTCAATTTTTTGACAGTCAAATGTTTAAAAATGGGTCTCAGTTGACAGCAAGCACCATTATATATATATATATATATATATATATTAGGAATCAGAAACACCATTTCGCACGGGTAAATATTATATTGGGGTGAGATAAGCAGAGGTTTTTTTCATGCAAACATCCTGTGAAACGTTGCCCCCTGGTGGTAGAACGACAAAGTGCTTGATTTCACATGTTGTCAGCCATTTTTTTAAAAACATAAATATCGCCACGAATCAGCTTAATTCATCGTGGCAGCCAGTAGCGTGATTGCGACTACAATCCGACAAATTGTGCAGCTCTAATTTAAATATGTTCTAACAATTACAAACACGTTCAAACGTACTTTGAAATACGATCCAACAAATACATTCAAACATACTTGAATATACATTCAAAGGTACTTGCAAATATTTTCAAACATATTTGCAATCACTTTTGAACTATTCATAGCTTGCTTGAATGTTACCATTATTTAATTGGTAAATATTGTAAACAGGTCTCATAAACACACACTTATAAATATAATTTACCATCGTTATTCCGAGGTGGCTATCTTACATTTTTTTGCTGGTCCGACAGTCGGCTGTGCCCCGCCCCCTCCGCCATTTTATTCACACCGGAGATCGTAATTTTCCGTTGCTCACTTTCGTCGTCAATCCCAACGATTACAATAACGGATGAAAAACACACTTCCGACTTTCTGTTAATTTTTCCTGTCATTTGTCGGTCCGACGGAAAAAATGAGCTTCCGTCGGCCACGGATGAACGGACGGTCCATCGGGGCTGACAGACTGCCCACCTCTTATCATTATCATTATTATTACGATGTCAATTTCTTGCTAGCTCACAGTTGTCTGCCACTAGGCAAATTATTAACATTCTACACCACAATACGTACAACGATCACATCCGCACAGGACTAAAATTTTTGTATGAAAAAAGCAGTTTGGAGTCACCCATGGAGAGACCGTCAGCAAAAAACGAAATAAGATTTCCTCCGAGCTAATAGAAATGCAAACAGAGCGGGAAAACAATGAATACAAAAAAGTTGCCCACCAGGTACCATTAACAGTCAAAGCTTAAAGCCTTCTTTACAGTCCCGTACTGATTTGCAATAAATGTTGTGCAGGAAAACACAACCACATAAAAGTTGCTCGCACAGATAGACATTTACGCAGCATAGAAAAAGCGCAAATTTAAGGCGTGTGGAAAAAACAAACAATACGTAAAAATATCACAATTTCTTGAGTTATAGCTGCAAAATTTCACGTCAGGTTGCCATACACTTCAAAGTGACCTTTAGCCATCATAAGATTCTATTTCCAAACTACATTTATTTGTGATAAAACATTTTAGAAGTGTTTGAAAAGCTCAGTCCATGTTTTGCTGTCTTTATGGGAAAATTCTATAAACACGGCGGCCCATTTCACATTTCTAATGATAAAGTACTCTCGATTTTTTTTTTCATTGGATATAATTGTCGCAGGATGTTTGTTACCTGGTTGCCACACAATGAAACAAGGCTGCCGAGCGAAGCAGAAGCGAGGAGCGGTGAGTAGTTATAATCAAGTTTCCCCTTGAACATGTTTTGTCCAGTTGCTAAACTCTCTCCCATTTCCGCAAAATATCTCCATGCACATCAGATGTGAGCCACACTTCAAAGTGCACACTTTTAATGGTTCCACTTTGGTGTCGGAGTGCGAGGGAGAAAAAAAAAAAAAATAGCTGGAGAGGCTGAAAATATATATTTTCAAAAAGTGGGCTTGGAAGAGAGGCTTTGGACAATCTGGGCAGCAATTTAATACTTTAAAAATATAGAAACTGGATGCTATTCTAAAATGTGTCTAAAAATACACGCACACGCAAAAACACAAAATTAAAGGTCTGTAAAATCAGGGATTATGTATTAATGTGTTTTAGATCAATTCATTACATCCCAAAGTAGTATTTTTACGTATTTTAGAGTTCACATTAAATCGAAGCTACTTAATTGTATTTTTTTTCTCAATTTTTTTTCCCCACGTGTTTAGCTAAAGGAGGGTCTAAAAAAGATTGTTATTCTTAAGTCATTCACTGCTGGACAAGTTATAATTGAAGTTTGCATGCTCTTCCTGTGCCCCAGTGGATTTTCTCTGTGATTTCCTCTCACATTCCCCAAATCTTGCATATTAACACTTTTGCAATGTTTCGTCCAATTGTTTGATCTTTACATCAAAGACATTTCACAACAAGGGGAAAACATTGAACAAAAGACACTCGGGAGCTGAAATTTCACCCAGATGGTGACAAAATGCCAAAGTTCAACATGGCCTCACCACATAGTTATGACACTCCCAAGAATGTGCCACCCCGTGGCTAAAATACTTCCAGAATGACGTGGAAGATAATGACCCAAAAATGGTCAAGAAAACACCAGGGAGCTGAAATTTCACCCAGGTGGTGACGACACCTCAATATTCAGCATGGCACAACTGAGGTATCATGCTAGCAGGAGTGTGCATTCCCATTGTAAAAACTTCAAAAAATTACATGGAAGAAAATGACCTAGAATACAGCAAAAAATATTTTGTTCAAACCTTTGATTTTCACACAAAGGGAAAGCATTGAAAGAAAACACCAGGGAGATGATATTTCACCTATATGGTGACAACATGTCAAAGTTCAACATGGCACAACCACTTAGTTATCACATGACCAGGAAGGTGCCATCCCATGGCTAAAATACTGGGAGAATGATGTGGAAAAAAAATGAGCCAAAAACGGTCAAAATACGGCACAACGTAAATAAACGTTTTCTTAATGTGGTTTTCATTCAAGTAGAATGTGTTTGTCTATTTTTGTGACAAGGAAGAGTAAAGAATAGATACCGTTTTCCTGCCGCTGTATTTCCACCCATTTATTTCTCGTCCTTCAATGCACCTGCAGTGTCATTCTGCTCTCAATAGATGGCGGTACCACCGACGTCTCTCTTTATCCATGTTTCGCATTTCGGATGACTAATACGAGCTACTCAGAGGTTAGAGCGAGTCAGTCATCTTGCTCCGTGTCCAACTGCATACAAAACCTTTTTCACCGCACGATTGCCGCACAATTCAATACGGACGCGCAACAAGGAAACATGCAAAAAAATGGAAAGCAAACAGTCTGAAGAAGCCACAGAATGAGCTGCTGCATTGTGTGGGGATCATAGCGGCTTTCATGAAGTGGAAAATCCGTTTTTTTGGGGGGGGTTGATACCTCAGTGTCATAGCACAAACAAACGCGGTAAAAGAAGCCTTTCGAAAAGAAAACGACACACATTCAATTACTGTATGATACGTTTCAACCTGTCAAAGCAAAAAAAATAAATAAATAAAGAGCCGTACCATAGGACATAGAGGAGGAGGATGAAAGTGTGGCAGACAAACACAACAGGCCTGTTAAACACATTGAAATGTTTTTCTCACTCCCAACACCTTAGTGGATATCTGCTGGCTCCGTGAGAAAGCTTGTGAAAAGAAAAGTCTGCTGCACCTCTCGGAGACCCGAGGCTTGTTTTTTTTTTTCCCTCTCTTTCATGCAGGAGTGATTTTGTGAAACTGGCAACATTGATACATCAAAAGGCATGAATATAGTCCACGGGAGAGGATCAACGTGCAAGTCAGGTGGAGGGGCAGAAGGGTGCTTGTTTGGAGTAAACCTCAGTAGATTTCAAGTGGACACTTTTTTATTATTATTTTTAACCACCGGGATAAGTGTAATTTTCTGTTATGTTGTGGTTATTAATTTCTATGATGATATTCCGTGATTCAAACGTCGATATGGGCACGTTTAGCTGAAAACTAATTATGGTAAATTTGCTTCATTTAATTTGTGCTATGCATGTGGTTTGAAGTCCGCTTAAGACATCGAAATTGTTGGTGCTAAATGGCTCATTCGGTTGTTCGTGGTCCGTTTCTGTAAAATTGACAAAAGAGTGCCTGGAGGCGATGCGGGGCTGCTGTTTTGTGATAACAAGCGGCAGTTTTTCATTTGATTGCCTTTTGACATGGTTTATTGTCCCTCACTTCCCGTCAAAACAAAAGTTTGGGGGAAATACTTTAGAATATGTGGTTGGAGAAGAGGAACTACGGAGTCAGCCTAAAATTATCCTCAAGCTAATATTTAGTTAACATTTAACTAGGGCTGTCACTATCGCTTCTTTTTAAACTCAATTATCCTATCGAGTAATCGAATAATCAAATAATCAGCGCTTCCCACACACATTTCTTTTTTTTGAATATCTACTAAGGTTGAACGTAAATGGACTTTTTTGAGTTACTGTAATTGCATATAACTACTCATTATTTACTATCTTCCAATCGTCATTAGTGCGCTCACAATTATCATTTAAGGTCAACAAACACTGACTACCATTTAGTTCACACGTACGTAATGATTTATGAACATTATACATGCAATAGTGTCATTAAGTCACAGTTGATTGCTTCAATAATATTTCAGAAATAAACGACAGTGGAGCTGCCTGTTAGCCGCTACGAGGTCAACAACTTCCTGTTCTTCTTCATGTCATTATTATTGTTATCTTGACAAGCAGACTTGGCATAATTTGTCGCCAACTGGGTAAAATTTGAGTATCTAAAATCAAGTCACTACAGTCTGTTTGTAGTGACAGGATATATTCTGGGATAATACACGCCAAGTGCTTATTTTTCTTTATTTTGGTAAGCTCCATGTGCTAATATTGTCTTGAATGAAAGCCCTAACTCCTACATCCGTAAGAAATTTGGCCAATAGGTGGTGCAACAAGTGGCCAATAGGTGGTGCACCAAGACAAGCAATGTCAAGATGGTCTTTGCATGTTTTCTTTTTCCTACCAAAGTATTCATGTGTTATGCATTTCACACTTTGCTGTAATTGCACATTATTTTTGGCGCTTTTTTTCTCCTTTGCCGCCATTGTAACACTTTGTACGTCTGCAAGAAAGGTCGGCGTAGTAAAACGGTGGCGCAAACATGCTCTGGTGGAATTTCGAGGCCAGTCAACTTACCCGACTTGGTCAATTTTTTTTTTCCACAGCCGTGGTTGACAACCTCCTAAAAAAGATATCTATCTAAAGTATTGTAAACTGTAAAAATATGAATTTGAACAAACCCTAATATATCTTTGCCCCTTGACCTCTAAAATCCGTCGATGCAAAATGTAGGTCAGGAAGAAACGGCAATAAGGAAGGCAGTAAGTCTGTCTAATAATTTGTTTCAAGGAAGTTTATGTTTAATTATATACAGTGACTTGCATGCAGACATAATGAATTATGCAACTACCAACAGCTGCTCCATCTAAAACTTGACAGGCGCCTTTGCACCATAACTGATGTTCCCATTGAACAAATCTATCAAGCCAGTTATACTTCCACTGAACATTGTATGTACCCCTCCCATAAACAAGTTTACTTTCAAACAATAAATGTACTTTTGCTCAACTTTTGACTTATATAATTTGGTCAATTAAATAAAAATTTCATGAAAAGAATACCTGTTGCAAAGAGCTAAAGATATACAGCCAGAAGCACACGCTGTCCAGTTACCATAGATGCCGACAAAGTAGATAGACATGGATATGGTACAAATAACTCCTGATAGCAATCTGTCACCACAGGGGTTAAATTAAATGCACTTTAGGCAAATTAACTCTCAGTGCCATGGTCGTTTAGAATAGTAATAAAACTAATGCATTTTCCGATAATTTTCCTGACACAGGGTTAATTTAAACATAAGAAAAAAACACCACACAAATCATAATATTTTGGCATAATGTTCTAAGATTTTACTTTGGTGATAATTAACCACTAATTAGGACTGAAATTTGACCACGTTAATTTTATCAATACGCCTGAGTATCTACAATAAACCATAGCGAGCAGCAACGCCAACTTCTCATAAGCACTGAGGAAATTCGCGTGAAATTGGTGACCGGTAGAAAGCAGACAAAACCCAGTTTGACCCCAATTCAATTTCAACCTTCTTTTAACTTTGATATATACAGTTATAATTCATGAAGTGAAAAAACGCTAAGTGGAATTACAAAAAGTACGTACGGCCAGACGTCCTTCGAACTACCTCAAATCAGGCCGTCTTAAATATCAACGGGAAGCAGAGAGTTTTCTATTGTTAGCATTGTTGCCTTACAGCGGCATTGGGTTCCGCTCAAACAAATGCTATAGATGACGGATGTTTGTGATCTTCATGGTGATTTAAGCTAATTGACTTGCAGCTTTATCTACACAGGGACAGTGTAGACCATGGCTTTGTATCTTCTGTGCGTTTCTTCTTTGTTCGGGATGTAATCACCGTTCTCTTTTGCTTTCTGAGCACGGTTTTCTGTGATTACATGGGTCATTTGAAATTGCAGCTGTTTAAATTACTTGTAGTTCAGTTTGCCCAGCTGTGACACCAGAGAGTCCTTCAAAAAGATTGCTCAAACTTTGCTTCCAGTACAATTGCCTTAAGAGGGCGCCTAGCATGGAAATTTTCGAGATTTGAACCATGTTAAAATGTGAATTTATCACCCTAAACACCCTCAACGTGTTATCTTCCTTCCTTGAGCCATTTTGGAGAATTAATTGCTTGTTTTGCGCTCTCAGGAAGATAATGAGGGACTTCCATCCTCAAGTTCCTATGAACATCAAAGTGAGGAGTAAAATACACATACAAATTATCCAAAGAGCCTTGACAATTTTTACTCCTGGTTTTACATCGAAGTTGGGGAGAAGAGATTTTGCACCGAGTTGGCCAAGTAAACAACAACATATCATTTATTAGTTATAGTTTTACTGTCAAAAATGTGTGATTGTCGTCATTTCACGGAGGACTACATGGTGAATACAAAAGTGGATTTGCCATAAAATCATAAATAAAAGTTTGCAACCGATGGAGAGGCCATAACTTAGTACGTTAACCAAGGTTGTACAGAAATTCAGCATGCGCATTGGGTTGAATTTTTACAGCACTGTGATACTGTACGAAAACTTAGTAGGAGAAGAAATTCCTCATCAAATAACTGTTCATTTCTTGGTGCGAAGAATTGTTTACGTCTACTTTTTAGTTTCTTGATGTTGCGCACAGAAGTTGATAAAGGTTTTTTCTTACTGCCGGACTTTTGAACGAGGGCATGGAGGGGGAGCAGCAGGCACAGGGGAAGAGGTTTCAATCAGAGACTAACTTCCTGCTTAGAACTGTCACTATGAAAACAAAACCTCATATTTCATAACAAATGAACTCAGCAATGTGCCAAAAGTAGAATTTCATTATTTACACATATTTAACTGGAAAGTTTAAAATACCACGGTAAAGGTCATTTAACCATTATGTATCTTCTTATATACAGTGGTTGTTGATGAATTAATTCATGCCGGGGTGGTTTTCGTATAGTGATTTTTTTTTTCGTATCTTGAGTTCAGTTTCTTATGCAGATGATCTAATCGGTGCCACTCCTAAAAAAGTGAAACCTTACCTTTCTGTTGAGACTACAGCCAAAAGTATGAGCAGAGGAGGAGACCAAACAGCAGAAAACAATACAGTACAAACTAAAGTGCAGAAAACGATATGAAGTAAATGGCAGAAAACGTTATTAAAGTTTGAAATCACTTGCTTGTTCATGGACTGGACAAAGGGGAGGCCAGAATGGTGAGCGGGGCATTATATAGCACCAGCAGACGTTTCAGAGGGAATCGGTTCTCTACGAGGTATTTTTTCACGGCAGGACCAAAATACAGGTCGTGCCGAAAAACTATCTTGCTACCCAAACGTCTGCGTTAGCCCTCCGCATCACAGGAAGCTAACAGACTAGCGTTAGGGCAGAAGCTAATCAACGGGAAAGCAAAATGACAGAAATTAGTCGGCGGTGCGCTAATCTTTTTCATATTATGAGTTAAAAAAAAATTCTTCGGATTTCGACAAGTGAGTGTTTCTTAAGATGGGACTTTCGTATCCTGAGGTACCGCTGTCAAAAAAGGACATGTGCCGGTTTGGTTAACTGCAATTGAAACATCAACCAAAAGACCAGGATGTCCACTACTGAGCACACTAGGACTTAGTAGGGTCGCTCAAATGAATCAAAAGATATAAACCAATAACGAAGAAATAGGCTAGCTCTTAGGAGGGTATGACATCATTACATTACAGTACCAAATTTCGATCCAGTGGTAATTTCAGCCGATTAAAACGCAAATGGCAGCTATTTGCTCATCGCTTTTGCATGAGATGAATGTAGAAAGCTTTTTTTTTTTTCGCTCATTAGCCCTGCACCAGCGACAACATGATAGGCCAGGGCTCAGATGGTCCATTTGGCACAGGTCAAATGTAGATCTGCCTCTTCTTCATTGCCTTCTTGTTCCGAGGCAGATAAGAAGGTCGCCGCGTGTTAATCGTGGAGTTCGACAGTCAGTGACCTCGCTTTGCGCATATGAAATTAGATCACGGTGGAGAAGGGGGTCATTACAATGTAATGATTAATAAATTACAATCTAGTGGAGCAGAAACCTTGCGTGAGTGGGTCGGTGTGCGTTTGTCTGGGAGAATTTCCCATGGGAATCCAATGACTTTTAGCACATCAGGTGTAATATCTGTCTCCTCCCGCTGGTGATTCTGATCCGACACCTTATTAGAACTGTGAGAAGCAGCCTTCTACATGGCCGGGGTTGATTTAGAATAGAATAATTCAGGATCTCTGAACACTCTTTTACAGACCGCAAGACTGCTCTGTGAAGACTTGTGTCTTTAAAGCTTCAAGTAAAAGAAACCCCGAAAGAGGATTTGTTTTCCGATCTCACCTGAAAATTCCACAACAGTGTTTATCCGTCCTGAATGGTTGACTAAACAACAGAGGCACGAACCGCAAGATGGTAGGTCCTAATCTTCGCAAATCCTAACCTTGTATTTATCGAAGGATGGAGAGGGATTTCCGTTCTCCAGGGACGCCCGTTTCATACCGTTGCAAACATGAATGTTGACACGTGACAGATAATAAGGGCTTCATTCGATTGAAACCATGTCAACAGACAAATGGAATAGAATAGTGTAACCCAATTATGAAGGTTGGAGATTTCCCTAAGGATCTGTCACTTGTGTTCCTGTCAGTGTGGATTTGTTTGCTTTCTGCAAACCTGGATGGGATCAGGTACAGTACCAGTCAAAACTTTGAAAACATTCTTATTATTTCACACAATCAATTCCAGATATTTTCAAACGCTCCTTTATATAAAAAAATAAAAAGACTGTAAAGTATGTGGGATTGAAAGTCAGGACTCTGTGAGACAATTGATTAGTTAAACATGTCATGGGATGTAGACGTAATAGTAAAATTGTGGATATTGTGAAAAAAAAATATTGAAAATTACTCAAACAAACATATCATCAAGGGCGGAGCTATGGGATGGATCAGTCTACTGCTTGGATAACTTTTATCCTAGGGTAATAGTTAATCCAATTTTATGGGGTTGTTTTGAATTAAATGACCCATTTTTTGGACTGTTTATGGAAAAACACCCCTTAAGTTGTGTATAACTGATCCGAGTTGCGGATCAAGTCAAGAATCGGTTTATTTTTTAACCCACTTTTTTTGTTTTTAGAGTGTGAGACTTCATGATAGAAATGAAATTACGTTCACCTTTGTGTGGTATCTTGTCTAATCCTTTGACCTTTACATCAAAGGCATTTCTCAAAGGGGAACGATTCAAGATTCAAGAGTTTTATTGTCTTATGCATAGTAATACTACGCATTAAAATGTTTATTCTGTTCACCTCCCTGAGCAGACTACATTCCACACTCGAGCTAAATAATAAAGTAGGCATTAAAACAGAAAAAAAAAACTGAAAAGAGCAATAAGGAAAGTA
>NC_142383.1:13232500-13270000 GCF_059441005.1 Hippichthys cyanospilos | reverse complement strand
CTTTTTTTAAAAAAATTGCAAACAAAACCCTTAAAATATGTTATTTTGTTGGTTTAAAAACAGTTTCTGGATTCATTTTATAAAATCACGCTTTATTTAAAAAAAAAAAAAGTATATTTTCCCCCGTGTCCCCATATAAATTGTGTCAAAATTGGAGCATAAGGTATAGCATATCAACATTTCAAACAGTGTGAAATTGTAAAAAAATAAATTTTTAATTCAAATACAAGGGTAAAAAAATGCAAGAATTTCCATGGATTATTATTTTATTTTTTTGTCCTGAAAAATGAAAACTGGCAATTTATGCGCTGGGGACGGCGCACTGGATTATAAGGGGCAGTCAGCTCATGAATTTTTTTTAAGGCTTTTAGGTATGCCTCATAGTGCGGAAAAAACGCTAACTGTGTATAAACGATAAGAATTGAATCTAAAAATATTCAATAAAGACAGCCTTATGATTTTCCAAACTCTTTCTGCATTGTACTTTGCTTGAAGTGGCCTTTTCAGATATTCTTTGCATTTTGACAGGTTTTAATTTTGAAAAATCCTCCCCCTTTTGCACAGCTTTCCAGAACGAGCTTCTAAAGCCCTCATTTCTCACCCTAAACTCATATTCATGCACTTGACATGCCTTTTCTTCTCCTATTCCGTAACTTTAGCAACTCAACTTTCAAACTTTGATATCTAAATTCAACACCGGACACAACATGAGGGAATAGCAGGTGGCTGCAAAAATTCCACGCGTCGTCAACGCGCTGTATAAAATGCGCCGCCCAAAAAAATAAAACGCACTGAAACATGAACTGCGGTCCGTGATTCGGGAGGGGGGGGGGGGGTGATTTATCGGAAGATGAAGTGGATCAGAGGATCTGAGTCTAAGGTTCCGGGGGCGATAGACCTGCCTTATCAAACAAGACCAGACTCCCTGGCCAATCTCCACTTTGTCTGTGGGCAAGTCCCCACCAGCGCCGGCTTTGGCTGCTGATAAAGTGCAAGCGAGTACGCACACAGCAGCTTGGATAGGCTTTTGATTTGACTTTAAAAACGGAAAGTTTTCCGAATAAATACCCCCGGAAACAAAACAATCTGCTTTGGAAATCACCGCGAGTATAAAGAGAGTTTGCTTTCGTCGATCGGATTTCGGGGAGGGTTTGCGCTCGAGTCGATATCGGGCATTAGCGGACTGGTTTTTGGGAACGCGACCGCTCGACAACAGAGAACAACCGGAAGATCCAAAAGATAAAGACGGGAATCGACTTCCTGACTTCGCACTTGGGCATTAACGGGATTATACGCTGCGTCCGGGCTGAAATCGGAGTCCCAAAGGCTTCAATCAGACATCACTAGTTCAATGATAACATGCGAGTTCATGATTTGATAGAAACCACAGTAAATATCTAATTTATGCCTCGGGCTGTTCTGGGAAAGACACGGTATATCACAGTATATCCGAGAAGGAGGATGTGCTATCAGTCATTACGCAGAGATTAAATTAATTTTATTTCATTAGTGGCAGGGTGTCAGTCTGGATTTCCATTAAAGATGACGGCTTCGGTTGAGGACGAGTCTCATGTGTTGCATTTAAAGAGCATTTCTGATCGCGTAATGACGCCGAGTCGCGCAGGATTCATACGCCACTCATTCAAATTAAATTAAACACGATCAATGGCGCCGTTCCCTCACGTCGGGCGCGAGCGCGCCACGAACGTTGAAATCCTTTCAAAAAGAATGGAGGCGGGCGGAAGAGAGCAATCCGGAATGCATTAGCGGCCTTAGCGATAAACATGAGAAAAGAAGGTTCCTTATGATTGCCTTATAAGTAGCATAAGATGGAAAAAAATACGGTAGAATACCCTATAGGTAAATTAGCCCTACCTGAAAGGGTAATTGCTTAGTCTCCCTTATCTATGCTTTTGAAAGTATTTTCATAAAAAGGAAGCTGGTGTCACTTCAAGGACAAGCAGGAAAAGGGAAACATTTTTCCACTTTGATGCTCAATATTTTTTTTATTCATTCCAAAAATGGATTTAGAAGTTATTATTCTATTCAAGCGATCACTGACAATCTTAGATGAAGGTAATGTTTTAGGACGATTGACAAAACAGAAATTCTGTTGGATCGACGCACGCGGGTCAAATGCAAGCGAACGAATTCCTCCATTTTGAATATGAATGAAGGCGACCTGTTTTGTTGATATCTGCTTTGTGTAAAAAATATTTCACTTTCTTAAAAGCTGAAAGCGGAATCACTTCACCGAGACTTGCAGCCACTGACATCATCAAACTATTTCATTCTTTTGTGCTGCTTTTCAAGCTTTGACTGCAGCCTTTCACACCTTATTTAATTTGTGGGCGTCCTCCCTTCATCTTTAGGTAAAATGTGTGCTCTATAGAAACCTTTTTCTTTAACGACATACCCCATGTGCAGTCATTTTTCAAAGGTTTGCTAACATGCTGGATCACAGTCCTTCATTTGTTAACTTAGCGCTAGCTAGCTAGCATGACATGGGCGACATGGATTGATTTAAAAGTTTACTAAAAGTCAACTAAAAAGTTAAAAAAAAACTACCCTAGGTGCTGCCATCAGCCAGTGTAGCCTGAAGCGTCCTGAAGGTTCATTAAAAAATGAAAACCTTTCCGTAGTTTGAAATGGCTACGCTAGCACATTTGCTGCGACTGCTACGCTACAACTATGTTTCCAAAAAGTGAAAATGACGGCCTGAGAAAGCCCATTAGACAACTCGCGGTGTAGATGAAGTCCAACTGATCTACCTCGCATCAAATTGGACTACAATGTGTTTTTTGACAAAAGTACTCACTTACAAAAGTAATTGATGGATTCAGCATTTGGCGATTAAAAGTTAAGTGGGGTCTAAGCCTGACTATAATGTATAACAAAGTCTTTCAATCCCAAAGACAATTTTCAAGACAGTCAATCCCAGCTACTTAATTTGTTTTTCCCAAACGTTTGGCAATACGAAGGTCTAAAAATGGCTAATGCTAAATAAAGTACTCATTCATTTATTAAAGGTAATTAAGTATTAAAGTAACAATTTAGGACTTTGGTATGAAAGTAATTGATTACTGCAGTACTTTGAGTTAGATTTCTTTAGTATTTATCCCTTGTGCAATATTTTGGTCAAAAAAATGGAAAGAAGACCCTAGGGAGCTGAAATTTCACCCAGATGTTGACATGTTAAAGTTTAACATGGTACCACCACTTAGTCATCACAATATCAGGATTGTTTCATCCCTTGGCTAAAATATTAATTTACTACGAAATTATAAAAGTAATCAATTAGTACTAAATGCCGGTGCAACTTAAACTCTTACTTTCGGACTTAATTCAGTATAGTTAGTTTAGACATTCCTTTGGCCAAACAACTTGAAAAAAATAAAAATGTAAATAAGTACCTTGGATTGAATGTCTTGACTTTAAATACATAAATAGCATATAAAGCATCTTTGGAATTGAATAAATTAAAGTTACATTGTACAAAAAGCTTAAATAATGATTGAATTTTAATGTTTCGTGAAAAACAAATTGAAAAATGAATGTAAAGGTTCTGAATTTTTATATGCAAATTTACCACGACATGCTGAAAGTTGTACTGTATTGATAGCAAAAATTGTACTGGATAGCGTATTTACATAGATGATTATCATTAACAATTTATAACAACATTTTTTAAAGATATTTGTTATTTCAGAATTGTGTATCAAACTGGTAGAAATAGTTCAGTATATACAAGAAGTTCAGTATTCAAGAAGCACCTCTTAGTTTCAAAAAGTAGGGGTCCTCTATAGGGTTTAAGTCTGGAGAGAAACGATTGTCATTCATTAACTCCTTTGCTGTTTCAGCAGGTGTTTTTGCTCATTCTCTGAAAGATTTCTATCAGCTTTGGTTGCAAACAGCTGTTTTTGTTCGGCTGCAAAAACAACAGAAGCGACTTCCATTCCAGGAACTTAAAAGAAGCTTCAGAAGAAAAACGCGCGATGGCGCATTCATCGGAACGGCAGGACAGTAATTAACGTTCGCGCGTCTTGCGGGGGCCAAAGAAGTTTCCGCAACCTGCATCCGATTGCGCCGAGGGGACCTTTGATTTAACTTGAGCTGTAAAAGCCGGCCGATTGGTCCTACTCGGCGCGGCCATTGATTGCCACGCAGTCGCTCGCCATTTGAGTTACGCTCGGCGCAATCAGAAAGAACACCGCCGGGCTCTCTGACCTCGCCGGCCAACCGGAGAGGACTGAGTATCGAACTCCTTTCTTGTTCAATCTTCACTCATCATTGTTCTGTCAATGACACCGCTTCCTAATTACTCTCAGGCATGAAATAAAGCAGCCGTATAGACACATATTCGCTTCCCTAAACAAAGCATGTGTGCATGGGCTTGCATCTCATTGCCTGTCAGCAGTGAATAAACAGACTCTCCTTTAGTTACATCCGCAACCACACAGTCTCAAACTAAACAAAATGAGCAAATTTGCAGAGTATAATTCCATTATCCGATGCGGGGTGACGTCACCGCGCGTAGGAATGCATTCGTATGTAAATACGAAAATATCTCCAAAGGCGTCATTTTGACAAGAGAAGCCAAAAAGTAATGGCCTCGCATTTGATATGTCGGGGGGGGGGGTTTGAAATTGGGAGTAGCGACAAAAATGTTTTCGTAACACACGCGCACACAGCCTGGAGCTACATTATTATTACTATGTCATGAGAAAAATCCATCAACCAGGGTAACCGTACGTCATGATCCACTACGTCATTCATAATAAGAATATACTCCCAGATGGGTTACATAAACAGAAAAGCAAGTAGTCAATTATAAAACTTCAAAGAATGTTTTATATTCTGTATATATATATATATATATATATATATATATATATATATATATATATATATATATTAGTGATGGGCGATAATATCCATATATAGATATCTTATGATACGAAGTGACGCAACATAAGCATTGCAATACAACGTTTAGTTCTCATTTTATCGTGAAATGTATCGGTTTTAAAACACCATATTTTTGTGCTTTTGTGCTATTTTAAGCTTATGCTCTTCTTCCAATGCTCAAAATGATCCAAAAATGAATATTTTTGCTCGTGTGGACTTGTAAATGATAGCTGTACCACTGGAAATGTCAAATTAAAAAGGTACAAAGAAAACGACCTAAACAAAGTTCTCAGCATGCACCGCTAATAGATCAGCGTCATCTTGAGTCAAACAAATGAACTGCATTCATATTGTCTATTATGACAATTAATATTTTTATTTAAAGGGTTTTGGAAGTTTTTTTTAGCATAGAATGGACTAGGCTATTGCCATGTAAAATGTGTCTCTACCTAGAAAAAAAAAAACCTTACAAAATGACTTCCTATGTACCATCGTATGTACCACTGTACAAATGTTGTACTTTAGGGCCTAAGTAAAACTAAGCTACAACAAAGTAATGTTCCGCCACCCTTTGGCGCCATTCCCTTAACTTCTTCTAACAGGATTTTCTGCCACATTAGTAGATATTGTTTTCCTTTATTTATATTTTACAAAACAAAAACAGCAATATTTAAATGCGTTTCCCCCCTAAGACCCATGCGGCTTGTAAGAAGAGATAAATGACTAACGCACTCAGTTAGTACTTAAAACAAGACAGAGCTAAGGTATTTACTCAGGATTTGTAGCCCAAAACGTGTTTCTCCATATTCATTAGGTGCCGCACTACAAGGTGTCGCGCAAGATAGACAGGAAGAATAGCGGCGGTGCTCAACGTTGCGGTACCGTCTTTAGCCTCATGTAATATGTATTTTATGCTTGTCGGAGCTGCAAAAGTGGGAGGAGAGAATGGAAATACACACGCATTTGACTCGGAGAGACTCGTTTAAAGCGAGCCGTGATAGGAAAAGTTCACAAATAGTTCATAACTCTACATGAAAGACAAAGTGTGACGAGGTGCAGGCACCTTGTTTAGAATATTCGCAGACCTCTTTGGTAGGTTTGGATATCACATATTTTTAATGCATATAAAGTGATCATATTCTCAAATAAATCAGATAAAGCGATCGTATTCTCAAACTGCAGGTTTTATACTTATATCTTCCAGAGAAATCTTTTACGATTAATGGCGTTTTCTCTTCCATCAAGGAAACGTAATATGATGTCTTAATTTGGTTAGATTTTAATCTGCATAATTGGATAGAGTATAAGAAAGAATATACATTAAGAACTACCGTATTTTTCCCACTATAAGGCACACCTAAAAACCTTATTTATTTTTTTTTAAAGCTGATGGTGCGCCTTATAATCAGGTGCGCCTTATAATCAGGTGCGCCTTATATATGGATTAATATTGAGATTGGGATTTGTCGATGAGGAATGAACTGATAAAGTGAGTTTTATCTGTTTTTTTGTGTGTTTACAGTTGAACAAGGTTGGTCATATTGACAGGGTTATGCTATTGAGAGTTTAGTTATTTGAGTTATTATTGTTATTACTTTGAGTATTACTTTAATGGGATTAAAAAAGTTTTAAAATATGTCAATAATTGAGGGTGCGCCTTATAATCCGGTGCGCTTTATATATGGAAAAAGTTTAAAATGTCATTAATTGAGGGTGCATCTTATAATCCGGTGCGCCTTATATATGGAAAAAGTTTTAAAATATGTCATTAACTGATGGTGCACCTTATAATCTGGTGCACTTTATATATGGAAAAAGTTTTAAAATGTCATTGACTGAGGGTGCACTTTATAATCTGGTGCGCCTTATAGTGCGGAAAATACGGTACATTTATTCCAACTGTGACCCATTCAAAATAACAACAGTTAATAATTGCACATCTACATATGTGAGGAGATACTTTCACTACGCTCTACTGATGTATTAGCATAACAAATGGAGGGACGGTTGCTGCGAGGATCTTTAAAGGAACTCTGCCTTTCTTCTGTCAGAGTATACTAAATATTTGAGGCCGACAGAAACTTGCAACCTATCCCGGTGATACTCATTTCTTCTGTTTCACCGAAAGACCCGCAGAGGATTACCGTGTCATCTCCCTCAACAGATGGCTGGGGCCAACACGCGGCCTTGACTGCAATGATGTTTTAAAGTGAGCTTCAGCCTGATGCTGAAACTACTTTACACTGCCAAGGCACCAGCCCTCAAAAGCTACATTAAAAAAAAAAAAAAAAAATCACGTAACGTCAAATATTATGACTGTAGACTACAGTTGCTACTCGTGAAATAATGATCAAAATCATTACCAGAAAACACCATGAGTTAGCGGTAAAATACTGCCTTGACAACTGTTCTTTGGCGCCATCTTGTGGCCTCTTAATTTCATAAAACTATGTTGAAGCAAGTTGAGGAGTGTGACTAGTGTGAACTAGACAGGTCAAAGTCTTATTTGATAGAAAAACGCCCATGTGGTAAATGCCTAGCTGACGACAAAATGTTCGTCTTTAAAGAGACAATGTGTAAGATGTAGACGTTCTTTCATGAAAAAGGAATAAATTCAATGATTATGAATTTCAAAAACTTGCAAATAAATGTGTTCTTAAGCACCAACAGTATGTTTAAAATATAGTTGTAGGTCTATTTCAACAATATTACAGTTAAATGATATTAAATGGGGGGGTGGCACTCCTCTGGAGACTGCCATGTCAATTATATGTTGCCAAGCCCCTCCACCAAAAAAGAAAAAAACTTTTCACCCCCCCCCGATTCAACTCGCTGACTATAAATAAGATTATTATCTATTAAAAATTGTATAAGTATACCTAAACCTGCATCCTTCTAGACATTAACAAAAGAAAAGAGCAATATGAGTCAACTATCAACGACTGACTTATTTTTTATAGCGTTTACATGGGTTACAGCTTAGTCTAAAACTGAAAAAGTGCATCAAAACGCCTAAAACTACAATCTTAATTTATTGCAATTAAACTTAACATAACAAAAACAAAGCCTTTTCCCTGGGGTCATCGGCCCCCCAGGGATCATCTTGCGCCCCCCCAGGGGGCCCCGCCCCCCTATTTGAGAAGCACTGCTCTAAAGTGAGAATTCTGGCTTTCAAGTTTGAGACTGAGCTAAAACTGCGAATCCTACCTACCATCTTTAATCTTCTTCTGCAGAAATCCCATTTAGCATGTTCTTCCTTATTTGTTGTGGTCGCGGAGCGATTGTCGGCCTTTTTAGCTCATCTCTACTAAAACATGTTCGCAACAGGAAAGCCGTCTTGCCACAGCAGGTTATTTGAAACGCGGCGACTCACTTTGTGACGTTAGCCTACTTTGGAGCCATAAACATGCATGAGCGTTCTATTTGTTCGCTTGTTTGTTTCGGTCAGACGGCACAATGGCACGCCGTGCATGCGCGCAGATGGGACTTAGTCCATATTTACTGTAGAAAGGAAGAAAATATTTGAGCGCGGCGCATTCCTCCGGCCTGGCACTCACTCGCATAATTGCGCAGTCAATTTCTGCATATCTGAATAAGCACCGAGGGGCAGCGGGAGGAGGTGTGACCCGAGGCAAACCATAATGAGCAGTCTCCCTCACTAAGTCTTCACCTGCATACGTCCTTATTACTTCTACTGCCGCAAATGACCATCTACAAAATCTCTTACATACAAGAAATACAGTAATGCAGTAAATATTTATTCAACCCTTGTATTTGTTCAGTTCTTTGATCTTTAAATCAAAGGCATTTTGCATCAAAAGGATGATTTCACATCGAAAGGATAAGGTTGAAAAAAGACTAGGGAGCTGAAATTTCACCCAGATGATGACAACATATGAAAGTCTAACATGGCACAGCCACTTCAATCAATCAAATTTTATTTGTACAGCCCTAAATCACCGAAGTCTGTAAGGGCTTCACAGATGAAAATAGGTCAAGTGGAGACTTCTTTCAAAAAAAGAAGTCAAGAAGAGACATCTTTTCGGTGTAAGGTACACAACAGCATCCCCTGTCAAAGCTCCTAGAAGGGGAAGGAAAAACTCAAAAACCCCAATTTGGGGAAAATCAGAAACCTTCAAAAGGGACCACGGGTGGGAGGAACCCCCTTCCAGGCTCACAGGTTGAAGTGGATGCTGCATGTACCAAATACAGACAAATACAGGTAAACAATATAGATTACAGAAAACGTATTGTGCTATGTAGTGCAATGATGCCTTGACAGCAGGCAAAGCACACTAGCAGGAGTGCCACATCCCTTGGCTAAAATACAGTCAGAATGATGTGGAGTAAAATGACCGGAAAAAAATGGTCAAAATACTGGAACGACGGTTAACCGGTTAAGTGATTGTGTCATGTTGAACTTTGATATGTTGTCATCATCTGGGTGAAATTTCAGCTCCCTATTGTCGTGGAACAAAGTTAAGTGATTGCGTCATGTTGAACTTTGACATGTTGTCACCATCTGGGTGAAATTTCAGCTCCCTAGGGACTTTTTTCCAATGAATTCCATTTGATGCGAAATCCTTTAATGTAAAGAGCGAAAGATTAGACGAAATACAGCACGGGGGTTTTCAGTAAGATGCTATTAGCATGGGTTTGCTAACAGGACACTTTAATTGACCTTTTTCGTCTTCTTAAATGATCAGGTGGTTTTTGTCTGATGACCAAGGTGCTGCTTTCATAATGCATCAGTTTGCTTTATTACCGCCTGGAGACCTAAGCGGTCAAGCAGCAAGCTGCTTGTGAATGGATGCGCTTCAAATGAAAGCCTCTGGAGAGACATAAATACTTTGATTACTTATTCTTGATCGGGCTCGTGATATATTTCCGCGACGTAATGCACACTACATTACGTGCTGAATATGAATACACAGCAGGCGCTGTTTAGTAGCTCTAAATGGTTCGAGAGAAATTCCCAACAGGGGAAACTTGAGAGGCATTTCGAGCACATTAAAGATTAATAACAACATTGATGTTATTCTGAAGACACTGTGGATTTTTTTTAATGGAAACGTATTCATTTTGAAGGTTATTCCTTCACAATTTTTTTTAGTTTTTTTTTCCTCCCACTTTTTTTTGATCCCACATTTGATCTGATTCCAATTATTCTAATTAACCTTTCCCAGAAATTCACATTGATGGCTAGCTAGTATTTTTTTTTTTTTTTAGTATTTGCGGTTTTCCTTAAATTTTAAATTTTCACCCCAAAATTCCCCATTCGTTCTCCATGAGGCAGTTTCTCCCAGTATTCATGCATCTACTTTCACATATTTCATGTGATTCCCATCAATCTAATTAACATATTCCAGAAATTCACATGGATGGCTAGCTAGTATTTTTCTCACTTCAAATATTTGCGATTTTCCCATAATTATAAAAAATTCACCCCAAAATTCCCCATTCATTCTCAATGAGGCAGTTTTTCCCAGTATTCATGCATCTACTTTCACATATTTCATCCGATTCCCATCAATCTGATTAACATATTCCAGAAATTTACATTGATGGCTAGCTAGTATTTTTCTCATTTCAAATATTTGCGATTTTCCCAAAATCATAAAAAATTCACCCCAAAATTCACCTATTCCTTCTCAATGAGGCAGTTTTTCCCAATGTTCGTGCATCTATTTTCATCTGATTCCCATCATTCTAATTTAAGCATATTCCAGAAATTTACATTATGATGGCTAGTATATTCCCATATATATATATATATATATATATATATATATATATATATATATATATATATATATATATATATATATATATAAAACGTGTCTTCTTATTAATATGTCTAATTATTAATATTAATAATTATTAATATTAATAATTTGCAATATTTCCTTCAACCAATATCAAACTAAGGAGCACTCTGCAGTTCTTGTTGTCTGCATAGAGATGCCCTCAGAAAAAATTGCTGACCATAAACTTTTGCGATAGCAATCAGCATATTTGGCCGAAAAATGCTGGATTGGCGTCTGAAGAGCCTGTACGTGCAGGCTGGGGTAATGAAATCCAAAAAGCCCAAAGAGGATAAAGCACAGTCATACTGGCTACGCATAATATGAAAAACAAGGCTTTAACTGTATTTATTGGAGACAGGGAATTGATATTTTTTCAGATAAAAGGCGAAAATATGATACTGTCAACCAGAAAAACTTTTAAGAGGTCCCTGCCTTTTCAGTTAAAGAAATTCCAGTGGAGATCTATTACACTTGAATTTCCTTCAACAATATGACAAGATGAATACTATCTTTCACCATGCCTTATGATTTCATGACAATTTGCTTTTCTTTTTTAACATTTACACAGGATTCAAGGTAGCAGAAGGGTTCCAACGCCCCAAACTCACACTGTCTATTTTTTACCTAATATTATTTACCTAACATGCAAGCAAAGTCAAAGTGACATTAAACGTAAATGAAAAACACTTAGGTCATCAAGGAAAAATTATCGAATGAAAATCAGTAACAATAATGGTAAGCGGTAGTGAAAAAACTGCCTCTAAAATAAGAAAAAATAAAGTAAGCGAAATAAGGCCCAAAATGAAAAATTAAATCAGGACAAGGACAGACTGAATGAATGTGAAAATCAGTCATGAAATTAACAGGGTTTTTGCAAATCTGCTTTTCCTGTGAGCCCAGTTAGATGACATTGAATTTCGGAAGGTCATTTTTTTTGACTAAATGCGGCATAACCTCTAACTTATAATTTCAACAAACCCTGACTGATTGATTAAATTGGTTGATTATGGCCCTTCAAACGGCCATAAATAATTAGCCTAATGGCCTCTATGTGCCAATAATTTAGGGTTGGGCGATATAGCTCCATCTATTAAAAATCCTGTGGAAAATAGACATAAATAATGAGTACGGATTTAAAATCATTAACATGAAAACATCTTGCAAAATAGTTACGCATGGATTGTGTATACAGTCGTATTTAAAGGGAGAGCCATTTTTATTTTGCCATTTTTACAAGATCGTATTTTGTCGCTAAAACATTATTTCACCTGTAGTTTCAGCAATTGTGTCTACGCGTGCACGCGTACGTGGCTTTGCGATTGTGTCGTTTCCACCCACCATTAACCGCAACGGTATGTTATTCAAATACGATGAAGAAATGTACGTAAAAGTACAGTAATTTTGTTATTTTAATAACACACACTATGTGTTATAATTGGATGGCCATGATCTATGTAACCACTTAAGTCAGTTAATCCTGTTTTTGTCAAATTTACCCAAATTGAAGTAAAAAAGTGGGAGGTCGAATTATAAGCAAGTAATCATACAGTAATCGAATTAATTTATTGCCCAGCCTTATTTTAACTTTGTTCTCTCATGATTTACAACAGTGGCCAATATTTATTGTAAATAAGGTCATTTTTTGGACCTGCCATTCTAAACAAAGCGATTTTTATGGGAAATTATTACGTGACCGATGCAAGGACGTTTTGCAAGGGACCTGAAAGTCGTCAGTTTATCCAACCAAAAATCTTTGAAAAAAATATTGTCGTACAAACTAGTGTAACAAAAAAAACACTATTTTTGGTTATACATTTTTTCCATGAATCAGTCAATGATTCCATAACCTGCATTTTTTTCCAGATAAAAATTGCATATCAATCTAGCTCTAAAATGTAAAAAAAAAAAAAAAAATGCATGTAAATTACTCCTAGCCAGCTGCCCAAACGCGTTCATTACAGGACATTCGTCTTTTTAGAGTAGCCATTGTTTGCAAGTGTAGACAGTCACACATTTTCCATTCAGCACTAACACAACTGCTGCCTGGTTTTATTTGTTTTGACAGCCATCAATTGTATCATCTCCAACTTGAAAATTTGATTCCTCAACAATCCCACCGCCTTAATACGTTTAGTTTGAAGGTTCATAAACCTCTTTTTTTTTAACCCTTTCGTCAAAACGAATAAAAATAATAAAATCAATCCATAATCATAGTGCAATTTCAAAGTCAGACCACGGGATAAAAAAAGGACACCTGGTCAGCCAGAAAACTGTAGCATGTTAATTACTTCTATTCCTTTATGAATAGTAACAATAAAAGTCATGAAGCCTGTCTGTGTGTGATGACGCTAACACCATTATGTGTCACTCATCTCATCCTTGAACTCGCAGGTTCCGGCAGTCGTGCAGCTTTTACTGCCAACAAAACGAGCTTCAAATGACATGAGTCATTAGCTGCTCTGGAGGACTTGTCTTTTCGAAAATAGGGGCTGTAAGACTTCAGATCTTTTTAAGTCGGCGCTAATGAGATGAAAGTCAATGTCGAATAACCGCCGACGTCATTGACCATCTATTTTTTTTCCCCGGAGCACTACTGCCGCGTTACCATCAGCTGTTACCACGTAAACATTTAGGTCACGTGAAAAAAAGGCATTCTTAATGGATACCTAAATCCTTTAGGTCATCATTTAGCATGAGCTGTAAAAAGTTCATATTTTGTCTGCAATTAATCTAATAACAAATGATTTATCGCATACAAATGAATTTAACATTTGTTGACTGAAAATGACATCACATGTGCTCGGGCCTCAGGAAATGACCGATCACAGCTCACCTGTTTTTTTGTTTGGTTATTTGACTCTCAAATTGCAATGTAGACGTCATTTTCAATTTTCAAGAGGTGACAAAAATGGCTGCACGCATACGACGCACCGCAAGTCCCCCCCGTCGATTTTGGAAATAATGTAGGACTCGAATGCGTCTTATGGCCGTGAAAATATGGTACATATGTCATTTGTTGTGTGTTTTTCAAAGGTTTACATGAAAAATGATTATGTTAACAGTTAAAGGCAACATAACAACTTCTTATTGGTGAAATTGACTACAAAAAAAAAAAAATGTATCCCTTTAAATCCATTCGGTTGCATTGTACCAGCTAGCTAGGTAGCACTAAATTGACCAAAGGGTTTTAATCTCCTATCATAGACAAAATATTAATATTTTACTGCTGAAAATAAGTTAAGTATCCCTTAAATGATGCTTGTTTTAATGTCTCCAACATGAAAAAAGGTCAGTAGTGAAATTATGTGGCACTTACTGGGGCTGGGCAGTATACACATAGAAAACAGCAGGGGCCCTAAAATTGAGCCCTGTGGAACATCATCAGACAGTAGGACAGAATTAAAGATAAAATATCAACTTCTTACTGGTAAAAATGGCTATAACATTTTAGTATCCCTTTAAATCCATTTGGTTGCATTGTTATAGCTGCAAGCTCACATTAAATTAACCTCAGGGGTTTTATCTCCAAAATATGAATGTTTTACTGCTAAAAATGATTAAGTAAGTTTAGTATCTCTTAAATGCTACTTTTTTATGTCTCAAACAGGACGAAAGGTCATTAATGCAATTACGTGACACTTACTAGGGATGGGCAGTAAATACATAAAAAACAACAGGGGCCCTAAAAGTGAACCCTGTGGAACACCATATGACAGTTACATGGTGAGCCACCAGTCCCATGAAATTTCTGATAAAGAATTCTTATAGGCAACCCGAGAAATGAAATAACCAACCAAAGTTAGCAATGCAAGGCTAACCTTTTTTCTATTTTAATTTTTTTTTTTAACTTTCAGATTCGCCTGGTGCATGAAGGCTGTGCAGCCTTGTAAGCTGAACATTTTGCTGCTTCGTAGAGTTTTACAGTCAAACCAACAATGCTTGACGTCTCCGTAAATTTGTCCATTTGGAATACGAGACGCTAAAATCACGTGGTTAGTCAACTTCAAACGCTAAAAAGTCTGTTCAATCCCTATTTAATAAAAGTAGTCTTTATTCTCTATTTGATTTCGGATTTTTTTTCTACTTAGCCTGAATGACGGCTTCTTTTTACAGAGCATGAAATGACACTCTAAAGTGTGAATTACTGCCGGAAAATTGCAGAACTGTCATGCACGATAGTTTCTTTCTTTTTTTTTTTTTTGATAGACTGAACGTTTTAGTAATTTAGTCAAATCAAGGCTTTTAAACTCAATTGAACTATTGTTGCTGTTCTATGTTCAGTCTTTCAAAGACTGGGATGGACTCTTTATCGGTCTTGACCCCAATGAGAACAAGTTGTAAAATAAATAAATCATGGACAGATTGATGGGCTCTTTAACTTAGTGGTTGTGATAAATTGCATTGCTAGCAAAGACATTGAGTCTTCCCATCCATCTATAGTACACCTGGAGGTCATCTGATTCTGACCTCGGTTCCTTGAATGTAAATTTGCTGCAGGTATTCGTGGCTCGTACTGTTATCCCCACGAAAAGCATACAGACGAAAGAAAAGTCACATTGTCTAGAAGAAATTGTCAGGTTGAAAAAATGGGAAAAGTCTATGAAGCACATTAAGCAAATATTTGCTACTTTTTTCCATTTTCAATGACCATATTATGGCTTTGTGTCATATATATATATATATATATATATATATATATATATATATACATACACATACCATATTTTCCGCACTATAAGGCGCACCTAAAAGCCTTAATTTTATTTTAAAAAGCTGATCATGCGCCTTATAATCAGGTGCGCCTTATATATGGATCAATATTGAGAATTCGTGGATTGGGAATGAAGTGATAAAGTAAGCTTTACCTGTTTCTTTTGTGTGTTTACAGTTGAACAAGCTTGGTCATATTTACATTGAGTTATTACGCTATTGAGATTTTAGAGTTACTATTTGAGTTATTATTGTTATTACTTTGAGTTTTACTAAATTGTGATTGAAAAAGTTTTAAAATGTCATTAATTGAAGGTGCGCATTAAATATGGAAAAAAGTTAAAAAATATGTCATTAATTGAGGGTGTGCCCTGTAATCCGGTGCGCCTTATAGTGCGGAAAATACGGTGTGTGTGTGTGTGTGTGTGTGTGTGTGTGTATATGTGTGTATATATATATATATATATTTTTTTTTTTTTCTTGTCATTCTTGACATGCTTTCCATCAATAGTTCTTATTTATTTTTTGTTTTAGCTTTCTCATCATGTGGGAAGTTGGCAAACGTTGGTAAAACTTTGTCCAAAAAGTTGTATATTATGGACTGGAGTATCTTATCCACCTTCTGACAGAAAACGTAATATTTTGAAGTTGAGCAGGACTTTTTAAGATGTCGCATTATCATCTCAGAGCTTCAGGAAGTCTTTTGTTAGCCAAAAGGGTGTCAGGATACAATACCAGGTTGGATGCGTATGACCTTCATCTGAACAGGCGTGTACAGTATGACTTATGGTCTCCCCAGAGGGGTTTTGAGGGGGTTGCATGTTAATGATAGACAACCTATTATTCATCACTGTCATCTTTTGGAAGGCCGAAAGGTCCTCAGATCAGTTGGGGTTGTGCTATTTCCTCTATTCTGTTTCCGTTAATAAGACGTCACGAATCCAGGCGCCGCAGACTAGCACACTGTAAAAAGTCCATTTAAAGAAAGGAAAAAATGGCTTACAAAAATATTTTTTTTTTAATCTAAAGAGGGAAAAAATGATTATTTAAAGATATTAAGTCTAGCATTTGGTTATTAAGATTTCTTTGATGAAAACAATTATTTTTTTCCTCATAAGACAAAAAAGATTTAGAATTATTTTCAAGTTAAGCCCCAGACATTATTTCTTAAGAAATAATAGCAATAACAAAATCTTATTATAAGGACAAACTTACACGTATTATGTTTACTTAAAACTGCTATATTGTCATCATGAATTTAATTCATAAAGTCTTTTTTTTTTATTATGGCTTTGCATGGGTATAATTTAAAAAAAAATCTTATTCATGACTAATTTAAGAAAACACATACGTATTAACTTATTTATAAAATTTTAGCAAACCTGGCCCAGATTTTTAACGAGGAAATATTTCTTACATTTTACAGAATATTAGGGCCATTTACTTAATTTTAGGCTCGGCTGAGGGAAAAACACAAACAAAACAAAATCAGATTTTAAGCTATGTTTTGAAAAATGAGGACTCTTTAAAATATGAATATTTTTCTATATGTACACTTGATGTTTAGAAATGTTTATTCAAATTTGATATGCAAATTGCTCATATTAAGAACTTCTGACTTATTTTAGCACCCAGATTGTTCTAAAACTATTAGAAAACACATTTAAACTAAAAAAAACTAACCAAAAAAAAATCTTACCCAATTGTCAAATGTTGTTTTTGCTTATAACAGAAAATTAGTTTGGTATTTTTGCTGTTTGTAATCTTGCACCTTTTTCAGCGCAGGCAAGGTCACGTTTTTTTTTTTTTCCACTACGCAGCAACACATCAGGGAACCATTTACTACTTTTAAAAATGTTATTCAAACCAAAATACGTTTTATCTTTTAGATTCTTATCGCAGGCACCTTAAGCCACATCAATTCCCAGAATGAATGCAGAGTCATGCTCCCTTTTGGTTTGCAGCTCCTCACAAATTGAGGAAGTCTTGGCATTTGAGTATCTCAGGCTCGGATCGATCCGAGAGGCGGGCCAGGTCGGTCGGACGTACCTTTGACCGAAGCTGTTCTCCTTCCTTCGGCAGTGCAGGGTGACCACTCTGTGACCTTCGCTTCTGACATCTTGACTAACTGTCCACAACACCGGGTTGCTGGCTCGGGCTCCGAGGAATGCCACTCCGTCTTTCAGCTTCACCCTGGAAAGGAAACAACCCAGTTAAAAACCACTCAAACAAACCACTAAAAAAAAACAACAACAAATTATATGAAACAATCACATCAGGAGGCTGTGAGGCCTTCTGTGACCATCTCGGAAGCTCGTTTCACGCCGGCCATCTAGCTTAGCTTCTTTTCTCGCTCCTAGTCCTGTGTGTTAGTCAACCCGCACATTTCCCGGATTTCGGTGTTTTGTGAGAGACGCCGTCCCGTTTGTATTTCAAAAGATAGCCAGCCCAAGTCAAGATTGATGTTTGAGGGTTAGGTCGGTTGCTTTACACCAGCCGTTAAAATAGAGCCGTTAGAGTTGAAATGAAATGTTGCAGCCCCGGATGTATCTCGACTGAAACTAATGCACGGATCGGCAAGAACCGTGGGAACATAAAACTCCGGGCACTGCAAAGAAAACAGATACTTTTGCTGGATATTGACTTGAACAAATGCACAGAATTCACTGAATGCACACAAGATCATCTTTTTTATGAAGTCAGCTGCTACAAACAAACTGTATTTGATCCAACGAAACATTAATTACTGCAAAAAGGAGGTAACATCAGCCAAAAATTCTTTCTATAATTGGAACATTTATGTATGTAATGAGGGCTTTATTCAAACAATAATAAGGTTATAGGTATGCATATATTGAAATGGGAGATGCTATAAAAACTGTCTTAAAAAAATTATATATATATATATATATATATATATATATATATATATATATATATATATAAACACACATTAATGCACACACACAAATACTAATACAGTACTAATACAGTATACACATATCGATAATATATTACACATTTTCACAAAAAATCTCCAAAAAGTTGAGATACTGGTATGCGCGATTTGAATGTTGCCAAGTTGATGCCACAAGTGTCAATAATATCGTGTTGAATATCGTTTTGGCTCCTTCAGCTTTCGGGGGTGTGCATAGTCGACTAATCGTTTATTTTCAAACATTCCGATTACAAATTGAATATCATGGCTGCTGAGAACGTAAAGTTGAGACTAAGGAGTTTTTTTTTTGTTTTTTTTGCAGAAATACCAAAAAGGACATTTCTGTCGATTTGCATATTCATCAATAGTTCAAAATTAATCTCTGTGACATCATCCTGGTTTTGAATCTGTTGAGTGTTTTGTTTCGATTAATCAATGTATTGTATTGACATTGCAGATGATGCATAAAAAAAACCTTCATTATGATTCAACTACTGGTTTTGTCTTTGAATATTATAAAATGAGCAAACGCCTTTTCCAAAGTAAAAGCAACTATTTTGTTTTTTGATTCAAAACAAACATAATGACAACCCTTTCATCGATAAATTGGAAAATATTTGCAGGAGAGAAGCTGATATTCGAAGGGATTGATTAATTTGACAATTGATTCCTTGTGTATCTATATAATGACACGATTTATTCAGTATTATAACAACAGAATCCATCGTATTACTGTTATTTTCCAACGGCACATTCCACTGCCATTTCAAATTCTTTGTCAAACAAAAAATGTCCTATCATCCTTAGCTACTTTTAAATTATTTGAGTCTGCCCTTATTCGGGTACTGCGAGAGACTCAAAAGTAAAAGGAGAAGCTCAACATTAATAGGGAGTAATGATATAACCACCCTCTTCGCATCCTTTGTGCTCAACCTGGTTTCTTTGATGGTATCCAGGCGACAGAGGCGATAATAACTCATGTGTCGCTCACTCCGCCTGACGGACGTGATAAAGCTTGTTGGCGCGAAGGAGAGGGCGAGCGCTGATTGCCGTCTGCCCTCCTTTTTTTTTTTTTCTTTCAAAGCCTTATCCACCTTATCCACAGCAAAGTAATCATCGACTCACATACTTAGCTTTGGTGAAGGACTACAAGGGGCTTGATCATCTAAAGCGCTGAAGGCTTGTTTTAACTAACCCTGGAGTCAGAGCTGTTAGGAAACTTCTTACACGAGTCGGATGCATTGGTGCTTTAAAATGTTTGCGGTATTTATTAACTCTTTCAATCCCAAAGACATATTTTTTAAAGGTGATAGATAGATAGATAGATAGATAGATAGATAGATAGATAGAGAGAGAGAGAGAGATAGAGATAGAGAGATAGATAGAGAGATAGATAGAGAGATAGATAGAGAGATAGATAGAGAGATAGAGATAGATAGATAGATAGATAGATAGATAGATAGATAGATAGATAGATAGATAGATAGATAGATAGATAGATAGATAGATAGATAGATAGATAGATAGATAGCCTTTATTATTATTACACCTGCACAAATACAAGATATGAAATTTCTTCATCCATGCCCCAAGCAGAGGGCATTGCTCAAGTCTGGAAAAAAACAAACAGGTAGTAAAAGTAGTCATTCGTACCCAACTATTTACTACATGTTTTAGTAATTCTTCCGGAGCCAGAATGTGAACTATATCTAACAATTTCCTGATTGTCAATCTTTTAAACTGTTGCCCTTTGGTTGATGCTACAGAACTCAAAAATGCTGGACGGACTCAAAGATGGCCTTTTCCCCTGAGCGAATAATGCCCTGAACAAGAACAGAACAAGAAAACTGAAAATACTAATTGCACCCTCCCTTGTTTATCGCGGTTAATGGGAACCAGAACCCCCCTGCGAAGTGGAGTCTGCCCCCCTCACAGATATTGTACGTACATGAATAAAGTGTAAGTAATGTGCTACTTAAAACCTCGTCTCCCTTTCATCCCCATGCTCAGTGAGCTATTCACTGTAGTAAATAGGCAAAACATATGACTCTTTTTAGCTACAAATTTTCTTCTCACAACATACAACATACAGTGCACCAGAGCGTTGGTTCTGTCTGTTCGCTTCTTCAATTGAAAATGATGCCGTAACAACCTCAGCTAACATGCTCCTAATTGAATCAGCTGGAGACATCATCACCTTCACATGATTCTCTCCATTTAGTAACCTTCCTGTGTGTGAACAAGGATAGACTCGGACGTTGGTTCTGTCTGTTCGCTTCTTCAATTTTAAATAATGCCGTAACAACCTCAGCTAACATGCTCTTAATTGAATCAGCTGGAGACATCATAACCTTCACATGATTCTCTTCATTTAGTAACATTCCTGTGTTTGAACAAGGATGTACTCGGACGTTGGTTCTGTCTGTTTGCTTCTTCAATTGAAAATAATGCTGTAAAATAATGCTAACATGCTCTCAACATGCACTGACTGCTAACAGCCTACTGAAATCCGCCCTCTAGCTCATATCATTACGGTAATTATTGTAAGTAGGAATATGACCAATATAAAAATTCACAACTGTGCATCAAAACTCATCTTATGAGGGTGACGGATCAATCTTCCTTGAATGGTATAAATATCAATCAATTAATAAATAAATTACAGTAGGACGCACCCATATTTTTCACTATTTTGTTGAAAAAAAAGAGCCTTATATTTAGGAAATCACAATATTTTATTGTATTCTAACTGGAGAAAATGATAAAAATCTTTCTTAGCCATTGTAATGGCCAGCAACAATATCAGGGTGGCCAGGGCACCCGACCAAAACGGTGAGAAGTATCTACCAGCGTGAACAAGTGACATGTGACAAACCAGCTCATTGTGCATCAGCAAAGCGATAGAGAGAGATTCCTTGACTTGGGAAACACATGCATGAAAAATGCATCCCCATGTCAGTGTCATCTGTAGGCAAACGGCAACACAGCTCTATCGCGGCACGTCAAGCTAACCGTGGGCAGCCAATGAGGACGAGACTAAATGATCAAACGGCCATCGTAATGAGATTGGCCTCTCTAATATAATTATTGGGGAGGGGGGGTGCGGGCGGACGCAATAAAGGGATGAAATTTGAAGGGAGGTCCACTTTTCATATGCATCAGCACACAGGGTTGCATGATTAATTCCACGAAATCCTGCATCAGTGGGTGTGAATACACACACACACACACACACACACACACCAGAGGAGCTTGTCAGAGGCGACAGTTCCCTCGGTAATGACACACTTGGATGGCAGCTGCCCAAATAATAAGTCGACAAGTCACCTTGCTCCCAGGCATGGTTCTCACATGCTGAATGAAATACCTGTGCGCATTAATATTAATGGACCGTACACAATGGGAAATGAAATGGAATATAAACAATTATTTATGAAGTCAAAGACTGACCGAGGGTCTTGCATGCAAATGCTAACATTTACAGAGATGGGAAAGCTTGTTATCATTGTTGATTCTTTTTCACAATACTTATGCAAAAACAACTGTAGGATTAGGACCTTTGCTCTGATTATCCTTTTACTTTTTGTCCCTAATAATTGAAACACAAAAGGTCGATAGAAACAAAAACAACTTACATGGCATGGATTTATTGAAGCTCTTACTCTATTATGGTTATTTTAAATATATCATACATTTTCTCCAGTTTTAAAGGGGATATCAGACCAACATTTTCCCCAAAAAATATTCTTATATGTGTCCTTACAGTTTTGAATATTAATTAATAATAAAATAATAATAAAAGATGATAATTGGTCAGGACCTGAATCTTAAGCAACTGTGATCACTCTCGTTTTTTTTTTTAAGCAAAAATACGGCCGTCAGATGGATTTTGCTTTTTTATTGAATGAAAGCAAGATCCTTACCGTATTTCCCGCACTATAAGGCACACTTAAAAGCCTTAATTTTTTTTTTGAAAAGCTGATGGTGCGCCTTATAATCAGGTGCGCCTTATACATGGATCAATATTGAGATTGGGATTCGTAGATGGGGAATAAACTGAGAAAGTAAGCTTTTGTGTGTTTACAGTTGAACAAGGTTGCTCATATTGACATTGAGTTATTATGCAATTGAGAGTTATTATTTGAGTTATTATTGGTATTACTTTGAGTATTACTATATTGTGTATTTAAATATGTCATTAATTGAGGGTGCGCTTTATAATCCGGTGCGCCTTATATATGGAAAACGTTTTAAAATATGTCATTAATTGAGGGTGCGCCTTATAATCCGGTGCGGAAAATACGGTAGTTAAACAAAAAGATGAATCTGGATTGACCATGTTTTTAAGTAAAATCTGTCAAAGCAGTCATATATATGCATGAACTACAAAATATGAGCATATATTCCTGACTTAATTACCTTCAGTAAAAAGGCTAGAGGTACATGTCACACCGTTATTAAAAAGAAAGAAAAAAAAACAAAACGTTTGACTAATGGGTTCTTTGACAAGAAGTTAGCATGGTGTTGAAAGGCCCACATTAGAAAATTGACAGGCCAGAACCAGAAAGACTTAGTTTGATTGTTAAAGTGCTTGAACACAGCAAAAATTAGTTGTTTTTTTAAACAACTTAAATGTTTTTTAAAGAGCTGAGATGTATTGTAGGGATATTTTGTAAAACACTTTCCTGATTATTTTCCCAAAATACATGAATACAAAAACTAATTCTACCCAAACATGTTTACATTTTTAAGTGTCTCAATATCCAATACAAGGTGCTTGCATTGATTACTTCCTGGCTTTAGTACCTAAAGTAATAACTGATACTTAATTAGATAAATTAAACTAATTAAATACTTGATTACAGATAAATTATTAATTATTTGTTACCTAATGTTATCAAGTTACTGTAGTACTAAATTACCTTAATTGATTACTTTTAGTACTTAATTAATTACGTTAAGAAATTGATTGCCAGGAGTTGTTTACGATATGTAGACCAGGGTATTCCTTTTCAAACGAATCATAAAGGTGTTTTTATCGGAGAACTTCCATAAGCAATATTTGTCGGCCATGTTTTCCGCACTTAAAGAAATCCCGGAAGATGCGCGTTGCAATGAAAGATGGCTGAAGCGAAACGAAAGACATTACGCAAAAAATGTACGTACTCTAAGTATGAAAATGAATGCTTATTGGAGATTTGGCGATTTCTTTCTTCCTGTTTTCTTTTTTCAATGTTGGATGGTTTTATTTTTAGCTTCAGATTGTACATTGCGCGACACGTTTTTTTATGTTTACGTTCGAGAGGTAAATTTGCTATAGTGAAAAGTCCCCTGCTGTGAAAACATTTTTCTCTGCAAATATGATTTCCTTGTCGAGGAGTTCAATTACTGACGAAAGTAACTGAATACATTAGCACTTAAAAGTAATGACTTTGGTACTTAAGTACCTAGGGTAATATACCACTGACTAAAGTAATTGATTACTTCATGAATTTGGTAGCTTAAGTAATGACTTTGGTACCTAATTACCTGAAGTAATGACTAAAGTAATTGATTACTTCATGAATTTGGTAGCTTAAGTAATGACTTTGGTACTTAATTACCGGAAGTAATCACTAAAGTAATTGATTACTTCATGAATATGGTAGCTTGAGTAATGACTTTGGTACTTAATTACCTGAAGTAATCACTTACTTTACTTGATTAGCTAGATTAATCAATTACTTCAGAACTTGCTACCTTAAGTAATCAAAGCAACTTTGTACTTCCTTAGCATAGATTACTAAGGAAATATACCACTGGAAAGAGTAATTGATTACTTCATGAATTTGGTATGTTAAGTGATGACTTTGGTACTTAATTACCTTAAGTAGTCACTTTACTTAATTAGCTAGATTAATCAATTACTTGAGAACTTGCTACCTTAAGTAATAAAAACAACTTTGTACTTCCTGATCATAGATTACTAAGGAAATATACCACTGAATAAAGTAATTGATTACTTAATGAATTTGGTATCTTAAGTAATGACTTTGGTACTTAATTACCTTAAGTAATCACTTTACTTAATTAGCTAGATTAATCAATTTCTTCAGAACTTGCTACCTTAAGTAATCAAAACAACTTTGTCCTTAAATCACAGATTACTTTCATGCCTCATTCTCTTAATGTCAGCTAATCAATTTTTAGTACTTATTCACTAAGGTAATCAATTACTTCAGTACTTAATTACCTTAAGTATATTTTTTAGACCCTCCTTTAGCCAAACACATGACAAAAAATAAAAATGAGTACCTGGGATTGAAAGTGTGAACCTGAAAGTGAAAATACATATTTGGGTTGAATGAGTTAAATGGATCGTTTGTTTTTCTATGGTCGGAATTTAAAGATAAACTCCCCCACTCAAGATACAGTAGGTCTTAAACCTCATTTGAAAAAACTGCTGTTAGGGAGTATTTCACATATAAAACTAGGAAAAAAACAAACCTAATTTTAGGGCACAACAAATTCAGACATGACGCACAAACAGAAGGTTAATGCGTTCCTGTTCAGACGCCCAGAAGATGGCGGATCATTACACAAAAGCCACGGCGGCGAACAGAGAAAACCAGATATGTTCAAGCGCTCCCAAACAGCCGTAGACGTACCACGGCCCGTGTCTATATCTGATATAAAGTTAACACACTGGCACAGAGTGGGGCCGCTGCATTGAGCTGCCCTTTCGGAGAGATAAATGGAAGTGAGAACAATTGCTCTGGTATCAGCTCTGTCACAAAGAAACCACTTTTGGTTACTGCGTCAGCTGCTGACTGCAACAAAGGTAGAGATAGATGAAGGGGATAACTGCTGGGAGATTAGCCACAGCTCATTCATATACAAACCGCTTTATTTCTCAGGCTTCTCTAAAGGGGAGATATGGAAAATGTTTTAATTGCTTGTATACGCATCTCTTTCTCTCTCTGGGATGCTTTACTAACCTTCAAGTTCAAAATAAGTCATGTGAAGATGAACTAAGACAAATTCTTGTGAGCGAGCCGCCGGTTTCGGAAAAGGAGTCTGGAAGGATCAAAACGATCAGTCGACAATCAACTGATGGACAATTAAGACTTTAATAGGAGGCTGGGGGGGAAAAAAGTCGACCAAGTCAGGTAAAGTGACTTTAAAAATAGGTCGATGGTATTCTCCACCAAGCTCTGCCAAAAGCATATTTAAACCACTTTTTTTTATTTATTTAATTATTTTTTTACACAGATCGCTCTTGCAAATGCACTGCTGCATGAATCCCTCTGGAAGGTTGTACTAAAATTCATGTTCTAAATTCGTCAAATAAAAATAAGACAAGTCAAATTCGTCTGAGCTAGTTGGCGGTCAGAAAATTAGTCTGGAAGGATCAAATTTTTATTCGCCCATTAATTGAGGGCCTATTAATCCATACATATGAGGCTGAGGGGAAAAAATAAATATTGACCAAGTCGGGTAAGTGACTTTAAAAGTAGGTTGACTGAAAATATCTTTCTCGATGCTCCACCAGAAGCATATTTGCACCACCCAATTTTTACACAAACGCAGTGTTGCATGAATCTCTGTGGAAGGCTGTACTATCCTTCAAGTTCTAAATGAATCAAATAAAGGTAAAATAAGTCCATTTTTAGTGAGCTAGCTGCCAGTCAGAAAATGAGTCAGAGGATCAAAACGATTATTCGACAATTAATTGAGCGCCAATAAATCCATAAATATGAGACTGGGAGAAAAATAAGTTGACCAAGTAGGGAATGTTGTTTGTTGATAAAGACAAATACTTGTCCATGGCACTGAAAGAGTTCATCCAGTCCGCTGAACATTACCAGTCAGGAGGTTAGTAAAAATGTTCATATCCTGCGGGATAGTGAAATTCTTAGCGCTTTAAAATATTGATGCTTCATAAAAAAAGCTATATTTTGCTTATTTAATTTTCAATAGTTAAATACTTGGTACTTGAATAATACTGTTGTGATGCTTTTGTTGATTTTCTATTGGTTTTCGAAATATCACATCTTTTTTTTTTCTTTTATGAGGTGTACGGTCAAAACACTTCATCTGCTCCTTTTGTCACTTTTGTCCAATTTTCGAAGCCGTTGTGGCCCCGGAGTCAAAAAATGCGGCCTCCCCGATTTAGTAAGATCCCCTGTTGAACAGTATGTCCTCTTCCAACGGGTCCAATTCTGGTTCACAATAGGCTTTACCACTACTTTCTCTACTCAGACGTCATTACGGTCGCACAAATAAGCACTTTTGCGTTCCAGGTTCCAGAACGGCCTGACACCGCACCTGCGCGGCTGTTAGTTGAGTGGTTTGACTCCGCTGAGAAATGCCATTGCTGTTAAGCGGAACGCTTGCAATTACATGCCAAAGAAAGCATTGCTTGTCTATTAGCATGGCAGTCCAGCTACATTCTCCCCAGCTTCTTTCTGCCCGACGTTCAAAACAATAGCCGTCAAGCGATGCTTACCAGAAATCAGCGCCGTTTATTTGTAGGGTGCTAGCTTTGTGCTGGAACCAATCCGAGTCAATTAGTAGTTGTAGGCAGGGAGTATTTCAGGCGGTAGACAGAAGCAGATGCTGAGATAAAGAGGACGCTAATTCAATTAATGAGTTTGAGGCTGTTCCACCCATTATCGGAGCTAGTTAAAAGTGCTGGTGCGTAGCCACGCGTCTGCAAAACTCAGGAAAAGATTAATACCAGCAGATTGAAGAGGGGGACGCCAGATAAAGCGTCTCCACTCGTGCGTGTCCCAAATTCGATGTCCAAACACCTTTGTGTTTCTTTACCACATTCTGGTTTTAAAAGGAAGTTCTGTTCCATATGGTGGCGAGTGGAAATGGGACGATATCGTACGAAAATTACCGTATTTTCCGCACTATAAGGCGCACTCAAAAGCATTAATTTTTTAAAAAAGCTGATGGTGCGCCTTATAATCAGGTGCACCTTATCAATATTGATCAATTTTGATATAGGGATTCGTAGATCGGGAATGAACCGATAAAGTAAGCTTTACCTGTTTCTTTTGTGTGTTTACAGTTGAACAAAGTTGCTCATATTGACTGAGTTATTATGCCATTGAGAGTTTAGAGTTATTTGAGTTATTATTGTTTTTACTTTGAGTATTACTATATTGTGATTGAAAACAGTTTTGAAGTGTGTCATTAATTGAAGGTGCGCCCTATAATCCAGTGCGCCTTATATATAGAAAATTTGTAAAATGTTATTAATTGAGGGTGCGCCTTATAATCAGGTGCGCCTTATATATGATCAATATTGAGATTGGGATTCGTAGAACCGATAAAGTAAGCTTTACCTGTTTCTTTTGTGTGTTTACAGTTGAACAAGGTTGCTCATATTGACATTGAGTTATTATGCTATTTAGAGTTTAGAGTTATTATTTGAGTTATTATTGTTATTACTTTGAGTATTACTATATTATGATTGGAAAAAGTTTTAAAATATGTCAATTGAGGGTGCGCCTTATAATCCAGTGCACTTTATAGTGCGTAAAATACGGTAATCCCTTCCGGAATTGGGATCCTAAAGCGAAATCATCCTATGGCGAACAATAGAAACTTATGCTAATTAGCTAATGCGTATAAAATCCCAGGTAAGAATTTAAAAATTGTATATACATATTAAACATGAGTAAAACATTAGTAACATTAGTAAAATAGTATAGTAACTGCTACTTATATATAATATACATATATAAAGGAAAAATAAAACTTCATTTACCTTGGAGTAACGTTGACTCGAGCTACTTACGGCCATTATTCCTAGCGAGGATAGCCTGTACGAGCCTTCTTTGTATTAATTTTCTCAAAAGATGACCGTGCGCCTTATAATCTGGTGTGGCTAATATATCAATCATAAAAAAAAAAATACATAAATAAATAAATAATAATAAAAAAAAAATATATATATATATATATATATATACACATAAAACATATATGAAAGCCTTTTTCTAGTGTTGGCCAAATCAAAGCACAAGAGAACATTATTTCCCAGGAAAAGAACCAGCAGATGGATATTGACTGAGATGACACGAAGATAGATGAGTGTCCGTGTGCACGCGTGTGGGTGTGTGTTGCCGTTTGGAATGAAAGCAGTCCAAAGGGATGATGACACCTATGGGTGTAACAGCGAAACACCCTTTGCTGCGCTCCGATCATAAGGATTGGAAACATTACCAGAAAAAAAAATAAATAAAAAAATACATTAAAGAACATGATCAGACTGGTGGCCTACATTTAGCATGCAATGATCCTATTTGATGTTATGGGATTTGCAGGCCAGTCAGAGGATTTCAGATTACCACATTTTTTTTTTAAGTGTGAGTCATTATTATGCCTTTTCAGTTGAGCGCGTTTGCCGCAAACTTTGATTTTTCTTTTATTTTTTTAACTCTCATGCTGGATATTGGGCCAGTACTCCACATACTTCTGTAGATTAGCTGAAAGAATGAGGTCATGCTAAATCATTTCCAGCTAGCATCCAGCTAGCATACGCTATTAACTGAGCGTTCCCTTGTCTGTCAATATCCTCATACTGCTCTAAGGGATGAAAATTCGATTTCGAAAAACAGTCTGGTTAAACTGATCGGTCAGTTCTGAGCTCATATTTGGACGCATCCGAAAAAAAAAACAGGCCAAGCAGTTTAATCTCAGGATGCAAGTGTGACAGATTATAGGAAATTTGTAAACCTGCAGTTGGATGGGAGGCCCAGATTAGCAGGGATCCTGAAGGCTATTTCATTATCGTCGACCATATAATAGCTTTTTTGCAAATATTAAAATCAAATTAAGCTGTTTAGCCCAATTACAAAGTTGCCTTAGAGGGTTTTAAAAATGTGCTTTTTATTTTTAGACCTTTTGAGCTTGATAAGAGGAGGGGGGGGGGGTCAATTTATTAAAGTTATTGCTATGTATTTACATAGTTTTTCTTTAATGCCTTCTAATTCTCACTTTTGTGAATATTTATGAGTTCAGGAACATGCAATGTAATATTAAATTTGAGGCTTTATCATAAAACCGGGTTTATGTCACGGGGATTAGTTTTGAGTTGTAGACTAAAATACAAAAATATGAATTGATTAATCGGAAAAACGGATTAAAAAAACAGCTTGCTTTCACAGAGATTCATTTTGAGTTATTAACAAAAAAAAGAATACATAATTGACAGAGATGTCCATTTTGGATTTGAACATAAATAACCTCGTCTTGACTTTCATTTCCCAGCAGATAAAAAATCCAAATTATAATAGGAGCCTATGAAAATGAAGTAGAAAATGCACACCATTAACTTATTCACTCTTAAAAACGTTTGGATACTTTTTTTTGAGGAGTCCAATACTCTAAATAAAAATTAATAATAAAAATAAAAAAACTAATATAAATATAATATATAATCAAATAATTATTGAATACATTACTACAAATTCAATAAATAATTAAATTAAATATTAAAATAAAATAAATCCAATTAAAAATAGTCTAATAATAATATTTTTTTTCTTTTCATATTGCTGTTTTGGACTATTGGAGGTTGTAAAATAGGCTGGTACTAAATGAGTTAAAAAGATGAACGTGCCAATACTTGAAACACTATTTTCACAATACTACAGATTTCAAATTGTCAATATTCAAAATGTTTTGTCAATTTTGGAGCAACCCTCATATATTGGATATCAATTTAAAAGGAATTGAGTCCAATTAGAACATATGAACATTTTATTTTTCAGAGACACAAAGCCAAATTTTCTTGAAAACCCATCACATATGAAATGACAAAGTTTAAAATTATTAATTATAAGTGCTGTGTGGCTTTTTCTTTTTGCGATTTATAATTGCCTAGCAACGTTATTACAGTTTTACACTTTCAGCATTCACATCACCAAGTATTTGGAAAGAATCGAAAAATTTCACATTCATTTCAAATAGACGTTTTGATAATATAATTTTAATATTGAAATCTGCTGAACGATTGCAAAAATTTGGGCACAAACACGTAGTATATCCACGTTTTAGGACTAAAGCTGTCTTAATGGTGCTGTGGCACAGTGATTCTAAACGAACTAAATGCTTGCTCAATCCTGACTTCATCTCCAAGTGATTTATTGACGTAGTCGCTGAATGATGTTTTGCGCCTGTAGAGGTCTAGTCAGGTAATCAGGTTCAGAGGTCAAATGCCACCATGCGTCATTCAGCTGCCCAGTCGTGGAGGATTATCAATATTCCTGATGGATGGATGGGCGGGCGGGCAGATTACGAGGCGGTCGGAGCCAGCTCCAAGCCCTGGCGACACCATCTCGGTTTTACCGTCATGTACTGTTGTGACATTTACGCCAAGGCGAATTGGGGAGAGGCAGTGGATGTGACAAGTGAGATGGAGCACCCGTGCAAACATAACATTTTCCACAATGTCCGCGCAGGAAGTGTCATAAACTATTTGCAAAGTTTGGCCCGACTAGAACTGGGGGAAACGCGTTGAATGAAATAAATTGCGTTCACGCATCATTGTCCATTCTCAAGGTTGTGCGCATATGCATTCAACTAGAATGGCACTTTGTCAAGCGCAGAAAACTAATTTGACTTAACAATAAGCAATACTAACTGGAATATATTCATTATCTTACGTGAAGGACAACTAATGTTACATAAGCTGAGAATCTCTCATATACAATACAGTATATGTGTACCGTACAAGTCAGAAGTTCGGAAACAACTAATTTAAAGTCTCAATTGCAAGAAGTCATTCACTGCCATCGATCCATTTTAATGGGCTGGCTGAATGAGTTTAGGGCTGGGAAGGAGTTGACCAAAGTGGGTAAGTCAACTGTAAAAACAGGTTGACTAAAAATAAGGTTGTGTCAGCAATTTCTAGACGGAACGTTCTCAAATGTATGCAGTGTTGTAAATGTGGCTAGGGAGAACGAGCTCCCTCAAAACAGGAAAAATCAAAGGTTTGGTATGATTTCCGATTAATCAAAGTGTGACGCAAATCATGTTCAATTATTCCAAAAAGGAAAAGGCATACCGCAGCAGTGCTTCTCAGAGAAAAGAGAAAAAAAAAACACATATGCAAAGACCGTCTTGACATACTGCTCTGTTGCTTGCCTTGAAAAACTACCTTGTAACCGAAAGGCTGATTCTATTTGTATACAAAAAAAAAAAAAAAAAAGAATTTAGGACTTAGCGGCTTTCATTTAAGACATTATTAGCACCAAATGCTGCGTAAAATTAAAGAAAAACATGCCCAAAAGCGCTGGAGCCGTATTATCTGAGAAAATCATCTGTAACAAACACTCAATAATGGTTTAGGTTTTAGGTGCTAGAGTTTTAACCAGTAGGGGGCTGTCAAGTATAAAACATGCTCAATCTGCTTGTGAAGAAGAAGAACAGAAAGTTATTGACCTAAAACTAGCTAAAAGGAAACTCCGCTTTTATGTTTATTTATGGAATATTGTTGATCCAATGTCTATAGGTGAATTTATGGACACTATTACACGTGTAATGTATATATAAAATTATGTATGCATTGAATAAATGTTTAGTTTGTTTACGTTGACATTAAAAGTGATTGACAGAATGCTAATGCTAATCCTGATTGAAAACCGTATAGCATAGACACATTTTGTTGGAGTTTACAAATTAATATGTAATGTAGATAATAAATAATGAGCCATTCTATTCACTCACTTCAAGTTCAATATTAGTGGATTATTTAAAAACGTGGGCCTTGATTATTTGATGGAATAACTGATTTTAAAACCTGAAATCGAAAGTCATTCCAGCTCATAAAGCATCGTCCGCATCATGAAGTTGACTCTGAGAAGAGCAAAATTGCGCAACCTGTTATCTAGGGAAAAAGTTGTCCATTTTGAAGAATGTACCGTATTTTCCGCACTATAAGGCGCACCGGATTATAAGGCGTACCCTCAATTAATGACATGTTTTAAAACATTTTCCATAAATAAAGCGCACCGGATTATAAGGCACACTCTCAATTAATGACATATTTTAAAACTTTTTCAATCACAATATAGCAATACTCAAAGTAATAACAATAATATCTCAAATAATAACTCTAAACTGTCAATAGCATAATAACTCAATGTCAATATGACCAAACTTGTTGAACTGTAAACACACTTCATTCCCTATCTACGAATCCCAATCTCAATATTCATCCATGTATAAGGCGCACCTGATTAGAAGGCGCTCCATCCGCTTTATCAAAAAAATTAAGGCTTTTAGGTGCGTCTTATAGCGCAGAAAATACGGTACATTTTTAGATTTACCAAATGATTCCCTCAACACTCCATCTTAATCTACAATTCATTATTTCTTTTCAGTAATGAAAAAACAAGAGTTTGGAGGTTCCAAATTTTGGGCTGGTACCGTATGTCTACCAACAACATCGACGAGACGGAGAACAAACTTTATACATGTGAAAAAAAAAAGCACGGTTCCCAATTTAAGAGAATAAATAAAAAGGTAGGCCATGATGTGACTGACACATCTGTCATAGTGTCAGTTATGGCCCATTCAGTCTGTCTTCCTCCTTTGTGCAAACAGGCGACCCAACAATTTCCAAATCAATCTACATGACGTTGAGAGAGCGGCACCCCAATTTCAGCGTCATTTCTAGCAAGATGAGAACGGGACAAAAGGAGCTTTCAGTCATGACATGTTTGCTTCTCGGACAATTTGCCATGTGTCTGGTCAATCGCTGCCTCTCTCCTCCAGCTGCATCTTTGCCAAATTTGTTTTTTTTGCCTGCAAACTGAAAAAAAAAAAAAGGATCCAGCGCGTTAACTCATTTAGCCGCTTAAGTTGTCTTCAAAGGTAGCAGACTCAATCGATTTGATGTTAAAATAAACTTCGTTTTAAATGTTGCAACAATGGAAGAAAAAAAAATTCAGTTGTATCACCCAGTCCGCGTTGTTAGTCCATTTTTATTCGCTCGCCAATCTTCCTACTAAAAAAAAAATCTATTTCTCTTCTGACAGATGCACATTTTTCTATCAAAAGGGTTTTTGTTATCAAAGGAGCAAGGAACGAGACCGTCTTATGTTCATTTCGTGACGGTCTCCCGTGCACACCTGCACAAGCGTGTAACCCCCCCGACGGCAAAGGCTTGTTTGCCAACCGGCTTTCCTTTGAAGTAATGATGGAAACAATTTCTTTTTTTTTTCTTCTTTGCAAATAGACGTACGATATTGGTTTACAAATTCGACAAGACAGAATAGTTAGGCTGGTGTATCATGACTCAGAACTGCAGTACACTGTGTGAAGCTTCTGAATTCGACTCGGTCCTGACAGTAAAAAAAAAATAGCCGCTCACTCGGATATTTCTGTACTTTATATATGGATTTTAGCATCAAAATGAAGTGTCAGTCAAGCTACAGAATGAGAACATAGGGGAGAGTAAAGGTGAACAAATGGAGAAGTATAAAATAAACATTCAAAATATGGTTAAGTAATGGTTTAAAAGTACTCTATATACAGTATTTCTATCATAATGCGACTGACAAGATAATTTAGCATATACATTAAACTAGTGTTTTGGGGGGAGTAAAAGTGAAAAATGGGGAAGTATAAAATACACATTTATAATATGGTTAAGTAATGGTTTAAATCTATTGTATATATAATATTTTTATCATAATGCGACTGACAAGATCATTTAGCATATACATTACACTAGTGTTTTGGGGGGGGGAGTAAAAGTGAAAAATGGGGAAGTATATAATACACATTTATAATATGGTTAAGTAATGGTTTAAATCTATTGTATATATAATATTTTTATCATAATGCGTCTGACAAGATCATTTAGCATATACATTACACTAGTGTTTTGGGGGGGGAGTAAAAGTGAAAAATGGGGAAGTATAAAATACACATTTATAATATGGTTAAGTAATGGTTTAAATCTATTGTATATAGAATATTTTTATCATAATGCGACTGAAAAGATCATTTAGCATATACATTACACTAGTGTTTTTTTTGGGGGGGGGAGTAAAAAGTGAAAAATGGGTAAGTATAAAATACACATTTATAATATGGTTAAGTAATTGTGTAAAAAATGTGTACTGTATATGTTGTACTTCTATCATATGTGGACTGACAGGATAATTTCGCATATACGTTAAACTAGTGCCCATACCCCAAATACCCCAAAATGGGGTATATTTTTGTCACAAGCTTTGCTATTTCCATAGGTACTATGCATATAAGATTTTAATATGGGTAAATAAAGTAAAAAACAATGTATACTGGATACACTGTATTCATAACATGTGTGCACTGATGTTTTTGAGTGACAATTGGAAATAGAGCAACATTTGGTCACTCAACTTTGCAGAGTGAGGATTTAGCATATACATTAAACATAAAGATTGAGTGTCAGTCAAGGAGGATGCCAGTTGCTACAGAAAGAGGATGTGGCCGAGAAAAAAGATGTGAAAAAAAAGAGGACATATTGAAAGGCGGAGCTCAGTTCAATTCATTTGAATGTAACCAGTGCAGTTACAAGCATTGCTATTTTCACAGATACATATGAAATTATAAATATAGTTAAGTATTATTGTAAAACAATGCGCATGTGTATGTAATGATCATAGGAGACACATGGACATTTGTGTGCATTTTGAAAAAAAAATATTAAGATTTTTCACAAGAATATAAACAGCGTTAGGCAAGTTACTTTACCGAGATGCATTATTTATTATTTATTACTGTCAATCCAAAGTAATTACTTACATTATAATACTACTGTATTTGAGATGTAAGGTATTACACGACTATTGCATTACGTTTACATTACTCTCAGCAACATACCTGGAAACATGAATTTGCCAGTCTAAATGTAGCTCATTACGCTTATTACACATCCAGTGGAATGACCTGAAACTAAGCTTAAGTGAGCTTGCATGTTCAAAATAAATATTACATCTCTCTTGGACTTGTAAATGAGGCCTCGATCGCTGGAAATGTAAAGCAAAAACGTACAAATAAAATGACCAAAAAAAGTTCTCTGCATACCATACACCAGCGCCATCTCAAGGCAACCAAATGAACTGCATTCACTGTATTAACTGTTTCAATGAATATATAATGAATGAAAGTGTTTAGGAGTGTTTTGGAGGCTATATAAGAAAGTGTAGCGTGCGTTACTGTCATTTGTACCGAGTAAAATATTACTCGATTTTTATGTGTAATGCCTTACACTACCGAATTACAACAAAAAGTAATGCATTACAGTCATTACATTACATTTGTAATGCATTACTGCCAACTCAGAATAGAAACGCTAACATACATAACATTTTCACGTAACTTCCTAAAAATCTCAGATGTTTTCCCTAGCCATGAAAAAGCTCTCTCACTTTTTAAAAACGGTTAAGATGTGAATAGCCATCGTGTGTGTCGGCGTGTACGTGTGCTTCCCACTTGGGCCGTACCGATGCCCCGAGCGTTGCTAGCACTTCACACAGCGGGGCCGCCAACACCTTGACTGCCACTGGATGTTTATACTGATCCCTTCATAGAGAGCTCCCTGAGCTGGCTTTGTGTGTGCTCCAGCCTGCAGGACCCCTACGGTCCCACAAGCCATTTTACTGCACTGCAGTGGCCATGCTGAGGTGGAATGACAGCGAATTTCCACAGAGCGGAAGAGAGTGGCGCACAAACCACAGCGTTGAGGGCCACAACATGTCATTTTAAACCACTTTTATTTAGCTCCTATCTTTCGCCGGCACGTGAAGAGGAAATAAGTGCAAGCTGCCATTGTCGCTGGGATAAGTGCTTTTGCTTTTCCTATCAGGAGAATGAGCGCACTTTTGACCTTGTTGGAGAGTTTATTAGCTACGCTTGCATAGGGTGCATTCAGAACAAGAAATGTACGGGAAATTTAGCCTTAAAAAATCCTTGGTAATCACGCTCACTTTCAATATCCGATGAGGGTCAAGTATATCTTATTTTTCTTTTGTGAAAACACACTACAAATTCAAGTTGGGTCAGTATCACGATGAAGCCTCATTCGCTATCCTCAACGCAATTACAATCATAAAAATGCAGCAGAATAATGATGCTGGTTTCTTGCTATTCTCTGTCCAAAGATTTGGACTCGTATCACCACAACGAAAAGTCCACTAATGTTTTTATGGAGGTACCTTACATGATTTAAGACACTGCTTCTCAATTATCGTATTTTCCGCACTATAAGGCGCACCTAAAAGCCTTACTTTTTGTAAAAAGCTGATGGTGCGCCTTATATTTGGATCACTATTAAGATTGGGATTTTTAGCTAAGGAATGAACTGATAAAGTAAGCCTTACCTGTTTCTTTTGTGTATACATTTGAACAAGGTTGGTCATATTGACATTGCATTATTATGCTATTGAGAGTTTAGAGTTATTATTTGAGTTATTGTTATTACTTTGAGTATTACTACATTGTGATTGAAAAAGTTTTAAAATATGCCACTAATTGAGGATGCGCCTTATAATCTGGTGCGCTTTATAGTGTGGAAAATACGGTACAGTCATTTTAAGCACCGGTCATTATTGTATTTTACCCTTTCCAGTGCGCCTTATATATGGAAAAAGTTTTAAAATATGCCATTAATTGAGGGTGCACCTTATAATCCGGTGCGCCTTATAGTGCGGAAAATACGGTACAGTCATTTCAAGTACTGGTAATTACTGTACTTTACTGTATCCGGTGCGCCTTATATATGGAAAAAGTTTTAAAAAATGCCATTAGTTGAGGGTGCGCCTTATAATCCGGTGCGCCTTATATATGGAAAAAGTTTTAAAAAATGCCATTGGTTGAGGGTGCGCCTTATAATCCGGTGCGCCTTATATATGGAAAAGGTTTTGAAATGTCATTATTTGGGGGTGCGCCTTATAATCCGGTGTGTCTTATAGTGCGGAAAATACGGTATATTTTGCCAAGCCCATCCCCAGAAAGAAAACTTTTGCACACATATTTGGAGATGGGGACTTTTTGAGACATTGTCAGTTGAGACCAGAGCAAGACTTTTGGAGATCAAGACCAAGACAAGACCAAGACTTTCGGAGGTTGAGACCTTGGCAAGAC